>NW_018128094.1:449987-453251 GCF_001952655.1 Monopterus albus
AGGCATTCCCAGATTGTGCAGTTTCAGTGCCAGTTTGTCTGGGATTACAGTATTAAATGCCGAACTGAAGTCAACAAATAGCATCCTGACATAAGTGTTAGGATGCTCCAGGTGGGACAGGGCTGTGTTATAGCAATATATAAAAATTTCATTTTTATATTTTGTTTTACTTGATCACTTAGGATACAAAGTAATGTACTCAATAATATTTCAGACTTTTGGGACGTTTAATGGCCCGAAGAAGAGATTACACCTTAAGATTTTTAAGGCCGAATCTGACATTTTCTAAAAATAAATCTCACAGGTGTTTTGTAGTTGAAAAATGCATTACTTAAAATTAGGAGATCAGGATCTCATTAATATGTCTTTTCCTGTTATTAAAAGATAATAATGAAATATGAAAATCCTAATTAGGAGATAAATATTTTTCTTCTGAAATTACAATATGTTTCTGTAGATTTACAGAACTGACCAGTTACATGTGAAGTCTGGTCAAATGGGAAGTCAAAAGTTAGTAAGTTAGAACTTATGATTTCTAAAATTACAGTCCTGCTTCCACATCAGACATACTCAGTGCTGGAAGAAATATTCAGGTTCTTTTCCAGTAAAAGTACCAATGTAGTAATTTAAGAATAAGTACATTAAAATTCCTGCATTCAGAAATATTATGAACAAGATGTTCTAGAGTCAAGAGGAGAACAACTTGTTCTGTGGAATAATTCACCTTGTGGCTGATGTTGTTGTTATTATTATAATATTGCTGGAGCTCTACTGAAGTACCAGCTTGTAAGCAGTATTTGACAGTTTTAGCTGGCTGAGGTGGGGTACTTGTAACTACTTTATGCAGTTTAGAGATCAGAGGATGACTATGAATAAATGTGAGATGATCTCATATCCAGGCCTTTCTATAATATCTGCCTTTGCATAGTTTTCTGTCATGATTTGGTGCCACCTATTTCTGTTCTCGCGCTTTTATTTTGACATTGCTTCCTGTTTTTGTTTTCACCACAGTTTCGGTCTTTTTACTTTAGTCATCACTCACATTAGTTTCACCTGCTCCTGAGTGTTTGCACCTGTTTTCACCCCTATTTAGGCAGCGTCCTCCTGCTTCACATGCTGATCCTGACAGTTTTCTTCAACAAATTATTTAAATTGAATAATCTGTGAAGTTTACAGAGGGTAGAAACTATTGCTTTTTTCAAGGGCAAGAAACCAAAAATGTGGGGAACCACTGCTGTACTTTTATAATGTATTTAAAATAACAAGCTTAAAGTGGAGCAGAAGGGCAAGTTTAAAGTAACAAGCTGTCAGATAAATGTAGTGACCACCACTGTTCTCTCTCTCTTTCTTAGCGGTGTATATTTTGGGTAGGCAATGAAATTTGGGTATAAAGATTTTTTTTTAAAAGTAGCATCGCTAGCAAGTGCAAAGATTATTTTGGATAGAAAACATCCAGTTTAGCAGAGCGAGCTAAAGCAGAATGGCTGGAAACTGGGCTGACATGTTGATCTCCCTCCATGCAGAGGAATAACAGCATGACTGCCTCGTGTGATGGTGGGTATTGTGTGAACGTTGTGGCTGTATGTTTGAACAAACAGCAGCATTCCCTTGCTGGGAATTTATAGCAGCTTTATGTCTGAATGTCAAAAAGGCAACTGAAAACAGTTCCCCTTTTTCCTACAGACCCATCCCTCACTTCGGAAAAAGACAAAAGCCTGAGTAAAACTGGACAAAGAAGAAAGTCGGATACAGAAGACATGGGTGAGGTAGGTGCCGGATCAGGGGTGAGCATCAAAAGCAACAATGGATAACCACAGCTTTGACAATGCCTTTCCAACTCTGACACTGGGCCACCTCTCCACTCCCCACCTCCCCTCCAGAAAGCCAAGACCTTTGCTCAATCTCCATGGCAGGATTTTTTTGTCTGTGTCCACCAGACTCTGGTCAGACAGACGTAAAGGGTAGATGAATGGAAGTGCTATGGTTGGCAAACTACGCTCACCTTTTGTCCACTACTCCCTCTCTCCCTAACTTTGTGTGTGTGTGTGTAATTTCCTGGATTTTCCTTTCTTTTTAGAGTGAGGGTCATGAACGTCCACAGCACAATGGTTTTTAATTTTGTATTTTCATTAATGGGTCAACTTGTCACATATAAGCCCAGGACAGGTCACTCCGGTCCTGGGGGATGGTGTTGATGAGGGAGCAGAAGACAGTCGGGTTGTGCAGTTGGTTTTACTATTCTTTTCTTGTGCTTTACCATCCAGTTACATCATCAAAAGTTCCCTCGCTTCTATCTGTCTTCCTAGTCTGTGTGCTTTTTTTCCACTTCCACAAGCACACTAGTATGGTCAGTACATGGTGAGTATGAAGTGGCTCTACAGTATTATAGTTTGTCCAGCTGAGTGCATTATGGGTCAATTTGTTCCTGGACAAAAGCACAAGAGGTCAGTATGTGTTATTCCGAGGATTCCATGACACATATTGTTGGAAGAAATTAACTCAAAGAAATGTAAACTTTTTAAACGCATTCAAATAAGCAGCATAGATATGTGGTGATTTAACATTTAGCTTCTTTTTAGGTAAAATCTTAAAAAGTTACCCCTGGTCTTTTAAAATTATGTAGGTTATGCTTTTTCCCTTTCACTTGGTGCTTTTTAGCCAAATATTTTACTCGTTTTATTAGTAAAATGTTACAAAGATTTCACATTAACAATAAATTTAATCAGTTTACTCATAGTAATGAACCCACCAACATACTGTATATCACCTAATAGTGCATTTCTACAGAGCCAGTTAGCCTAATGATATGACTGCACTTAGGGATACATCTGTTTCCTGACCTACTCACCGTACTGATATGCATCTCCATGACCTGTTTCCTCACATCAATCTGTGTTAATGTCCCAGTAACTGGTTAAAAGCACACCACAGAGATCTGGAAAGCCAAAGTTTTTCCTTCAGTTTGTTTTGAATTCCTTCTCATAGTGCTTCAGTTTCTCTTGGAATCAAGCTGAACGTGATCGTGGCTCACACTGCGTTAAATCTGCAGAAAATCTGACAATTGTAATTTTATACTGTATAGCATTTTAGTAAGTTAGCAAAGAACTAAAACAAGTAAAAACAAGGGTAAACAACTTGTAATTATCCATCCATCCATTTTTCTCTGCTTATCCAGAACCGGGTCATGGGGGCAGCAGTCTAAGCAAAGACGCCCAGACTTCCCTCTCTCCAGACACTTCCTTCAGCTCCTCCGGGTGAATGCCG
>NW_018128094.1:454359-454594 GCF_001952655.1 Monopterus albus
CCATGGCCCCGGGGTTGAGGAGATCCTCGAAGTATCCCTTCCACCGTCCGACAATGTCCCCAGTCGAGGTCAACAACTACCCACCTCCACTGTAAACAGTTTTGGCAGGGCACTGCTTCCCCCTCCTGAGGCGCTGGACGGTTTGCCAGAATCTCTTCGAGGCCGACCGATAGTCCCTCTCCATGGCCTCACCGAACTCTTCCCAGACCTAAGTTTTTGCCTACGCAACCACCCG
>NW_018128094.1:455554-458096 GCF_001952655.1 Monopterus albus
CCAGCCTCTCTCGAGGAGTAAGGTTCCAGAGCCCAAGCTGTGCGTGGAGGTGACCCCGACTATCTCTAGCCAGTACCTCTCAACCTCCCGCACAAGCTCTGGCTCCTTCCCCACTAGCGAGGTGACATTCCATGTCCCCAGGGCTAGTCTCCGTGTCCAGAGATCGGGTCGTCGGGGCCCTTGCCTTCAACTGCTGCCCGATTCACTACTTGT
Organism: Monopterus albus; assembly: GCF_001952655.1. Lineage (NCBI taxonomy): Eukaryota > Metazoa > Chordata > Actinopteri > Synbranchiformes > Synbranchidae > Monopterus > Monopterus albus. The sequence continues at coordinate 455,768 of NW_018128094.1, forward strand.
AATTATTTTCTTTTTAACTCAATTATCAAATCAAGTAGAAGTTATTTGTGTAAAATGACTAGAGATTTAGAGACTCTCTGCCGGTGATATTAAAATCATGTTGGGAACTACTTTTAACTATGATGTGCCGGTTTTGCTCACTCTGTGTTAGTGTCTTTCAATGCTGGTGTAAACTTTTATCTAATGAGTATTTAAAGATAGCATATTAAGCTATTTGCCAGCAAGTGTTTGGTAAAATATCCTGTTGGCTAATAGACTTTTCCATGGTGTCAGAAAAGAAAGCATTGTAAGTAGGAGGTGGATGATTACATCTCATCATTTAGTCCTGCTCATAACTTTCTTAAATCAGTCAGTACTGCTTCACGTAATATACCTAATATACACACACATGCCCACAGCGCGGTGCCACCTCTTCTAGAACACCACTGATGGAGGACGCCCCCTTCCCAGCCCTTCCTTTGAGTATGTCTCAGCTCCAGGCTCCCCCACAGGGCTGTAACTCATACGTCGCTAGTCGCCACAGTATACTGCACCTTCTGCTGAGGCACATATAGAGCAGCACAGCCAATGTTTTTAACAACTCAGCAGAGAGAGGATGCCGGGAGGAAGTGTAAAGTAGGCAGATGGACCAGAAAGAACTGAAGGTGGTTAAATAAATAGAGATGCCAGGGTAAGAGAAAATATGACAGAATGAACCTAGTGAACTTCAAGTAGAAAATGTTTTTTTCCAGTGTATGATCTAGAATATGACACCTATGATAAAAGAAAACTATGTTATGGATGTAAAAAGTTGTTTTGATGGTTAAATAACATTATTGCACAAAAGAAATCATGAACTGTCATAATCTGCCTTTAAACCTACAAAAACTGTAAAAAATAAAATTATGTGGAATACGGAGTCAGACTGAGACAGGGAGGCTGGTGGAGCACAGTGAGAGTAAGCTGTCTGCAAGAAAAACTGGGAAAGAGACAAAATGAGTTGTCTAGTGCCCAAAGGAACTGAAAGAGCTCCATACTTCTAAAGCCTTCACTTGTACATTATGTATTATTTATGCTTTCCTCTGCTGCTCTCTGCCAAGCTGATAGACTAGCTGACTGCCTGGCTGGCTGAATCACGCACTCACTGGGTGAACAGATGAAACACTGACCTGACTGACTGACATGTGATGCATGGTGGCAGGCAGGTCTAATAACAGCTATCTTTCTCACACGGTCTCGCAGTGAAAGAAAAGGTGTTGTCTGGTTTGAAGCTTTCTGTTAATCAGGAGGTTATCAGGTAACTCTTTTATTAACCTAAGGTGAAACCAGGGTTTGATCCAAAAAAGAAGAAAACAAATTAATTCCCATTGACAGTTAAGCCAATGACTAAGCTAATAGCTTTGGAGCAGAGCCTAGCTCTTTTTAAAACGATCTAACATAATTTATTCAATGTTTATGTTTTTCCAGCATTTCATAAGTGTCCTTGGGCAAGACACTGAACCCCCCCACATCATGGCTTGACAAAAATGACTTTAGAGAAGAGCTTCGGGGATGAAACACGTGGATGAAACCAAGGTACAATAACATACAGCAAGTACCTGTACAACCACAGTGTTAATGGGAGTAGATTCTTCTCTGCTCACAAGATAAATGCTTTTCCAATTTGTTAAAATCACAAAAGTCACAAAGGGTTAAACTTGTAGCAGCTACAAGGATGCACACACACAAAATGTTGCATGTTATGTGCAATGAGTTACAGAGGATGATCTTGACTGTGACTCCCTTCAACAACTTGGGTTTTATTTCATTTCTATCAGTTATGTCAGCATAGGAATATAGAGACATCTTTAAACATACAATAAGACCAGTGGGGCATCAAAGTCTGAGTTGAGGAATATATTACAGTGGCATTCATCTTTTACCTTCAGAAAAGGAATTTAGATCATGTTGAACTGTCAGCTTGTTTGCGACCTGATTGCCTGCTTGTTTTTCAGACCTCATCGCACACAGTTTTAGTGATCACTGCCCTCTGAGATTGCAGCACTGTGATAAATGTAATATTTAATAGATAGGTTATCAAAACCGATCAAACCAATGTATAAAAATAAAACCCAAGTTGTTCTAAACTATATTTTTTTTCACCAGATACCAAGTATTTTGCCATCCAGTGGCTACTGCAGCTAATAGACTGTTACAGGGTGAAGCTGGATGTTACAATACTGTTGGGTGAAAAGTGACACTAGCAATAAAACATGTGAATAAGAGTCATAAAGTCAAAGAGTAATTTGACTGTTTAATAGTTTACACAGCAATATTTACTTAATGTTTATGAAGCTTTGGCAAAAGTTCA
>NW_018128094.1:458160-461342 GCF_001952655.1 Monopterus albus
TCTGTCTCCTCCATCGCTTCTTATTTCCTGTGTTGTCAGAATCCCTTTCATTCATTTCTGACGTCGCCATATGGGCCTGCATTCCTCAAGCCATTCAGGCCTCAGAGGTGTTTTTAAAAAAGCATTGGTCTAATCATTTGTCTCCTCTCCACACGTCTCCTCTCAGGGCACAGGAGTCACAGCTTTAAGGTTCATTTCTCTGCAATTGCTGTTTTACTGAACCTGCAGTTTTCAGAGCAATTATGAGATTAATATTTTTTTACTTTGAACAATTACAAAGGCAACATTCATGGCATGTGGCAACTGATATAATAACCCACAGCCCTAAAGTGGATCATACCATTTCCACTCCTTGAGGAGAGCCGCCTCATGTCAGCAGCACACAGAAGGCTATGTGCACACTATGCTGGGCATTTTTTATCAAGGCAAATGGTTTTATTAGTTTTTTGTGTGCACCTACTGTATGTGTAAGTAACTATTGTCCATGGATTTGGCAATTCTCAGTGACAGACTGAAGTGACCTCCTCAGTGCGTTCAGCTCAGCAGCCTCTCGCTCAGCAACACCCTCCCACAGACGCCTTCCATAACAATGATCAATGAACTATAAAACAAACAGGCCAACATTCCTAAATTTATTAGTATCAGGAATGTGGAAATCTTGGATTGAACTTGTTTTTTTATTTAAGACCCAGCACACAGTATTAATCATGACTGATTACTTCTTATAAAAATAAACAAGCAATCATCTTATTTTCTAAAGCTTCACTTTTAATATAGCAGTCACCTTGTAAACAATCCAGTAGATTCTTCCTTACTAAGTCATTAAAACTTTAAAATACTGTTTATCAAACAGTTTTTCACAAAGGCAATAGTCTGAAGTCTGTAACTAAAAAAGAAAAAAAGTAAAACTATCATTGGTAAATACAGTATGCATATGCTTTCCAGCACAAACACATAACCTTTATCTCCTGACAGCAGCCATGATTAAAGGATAACACTGGTGATTTTCTGTTTTTTGTTTTTTCATCACAAATCTCACACAGACACTAAAACCTACAATTAATTTCATGTACTTCAAGTAATGCCTGTGATCCAGAACCCAGTTTAGCTTATTAGAGCTCTACTGCGTCCAAAATAAAAACCCAGCAGTGAGCCATACCTCTGCACTGGGCGACATGCTTCTTCCTCACAAACCGAAAATGTAGTTTAAATTTGATTTTCTCTCACTTGTCAATAAATTTGCCATTTTCAGTATGTTACAAATTATATTTCATTAATTTTAGTTGTATAGACATTGAAGTGGAAAGTAATGTATGCATCTCTCAGACCCCATTTCCTGTACCAATAAAATTCAGACCAAATCTACAAGATGCAGCTCAAGAAAAGGCAAACTGTAATAACTAGCATAAGTTCTGATCGTTGCTTGTCGACCTGCTCCTATAGCTGTGATGAGCAGTCAGTACTAGGACATTAAAAAACACTGAGACTAACCGCAAGTGATGAAGCTTGTCTTCATCTAAGTCTACACTGCCAAGCTAGCAATCCCAAATGTGCACAAAAAAAGAAACCGCATCCAACAAACATCAACATTGAAAAACTGCTGTGGTTAAAATCTTTTCTCTCTGCTGAGACATTCTGTTTCTAGATCATCAAATAAATAGAGATTTCTGCATTAGAACCATTTCCTACCATTTTTACCAAACTAGTGTAGTTAATGTAGCTTGTAAAGGTTTTTTTTTTGTTTTTGCCTCAAATTTGCAGCATCAAAATTATCTGTTATGATTAGTTTACACATTATGTACAACCAAACATCTCATGATGTTTAGTGCATTAATGCACTAAACTTGTGTATACCTGGCAACTTCATTACATTTGCATAACATATTTCATACATGTTGCAGTACCATGCCTTAAGAGGGCCAACTGCCAGAATCACCAGCAGACAGGAAAATGATATTGTTATAGATGTGAAATCTAAAATTCAACAGATACTTTTATGTAACAATGGTATTTCCACTTTATGTTACTGTCAGGTAATGCTTTGGGGTGGACTAACATAATCCTTATGAAATCTGCATCTTGATGCTGGTGCTTATTTCAGACTTTTTGTGCAACAGCACTGAATCAACACACTCTCCGACCACCTGCGTCCAGCCTCTGCACTAACTGCCTGCTGTCTGCCGTCCTCCTGAACCTTTCTCCCTCCATTCTGCCATTATGTGCAAAGTCCGCCTGGAGCCCCAGCTTCCAGGCTTTGCAGCATGGCTGGCCCACAACGTCTCTCTTATCGAAGATAGCTAAGCACACATGCTCCTCTGAGAGAAGTGCAGATATCGAGGTTGGCAGGGACTCTTTGGGGATGTTTTCTGGCTGCCAAAATAATTACCTGTCACACGAAGCAATAGTTTGTGGTGAGAAGTAGTCATTTTTACACCATGAAATAAAGTAGTCTTGGGGATAGTCTACTTATCCCCCCTCCCAGGTTCTGCTTTAATTTACTGCAGTCTCATTCGCCTATCTAGGCTCATTGCACTTCCTCTTGCTGTGCTGGTCTCTCACATTTCTCCACAATTCATTACCAGCTATCAATCATCTGTGCAGCCAGGCAGGCTTGCACATGAACCACTCAAGCAACTACAGGGAACAAGCATGATGAACACACAATGGCCAGACAAATGCATCCAGTCTGTTGTATAATTTGAAAGAACTTCACACCTCCACATCTGTCTTTGACACAAAATTATACTTACTTTTAGAGTAATTTTTAAAAAATTCACACCTGGTTCCAAGCAGTGTTGCTCCCCTTCAATATGACATGCTGAAAAAATAACTGATTTATACTTGACTGGCTGTCAGTCACCCTAAATAAATCACATTTATTTGTTAATGTGTACAGTATGAAAGAGTATAAGAAAAAGCATCCATAATAAGTATGCCAAAAAAAAAAAACCTGACAACTTTTTTTCACAACAAAACAGAGATACTTATTAAATGACCTGCATGCATACTGTATGGAATCTACTGGGAACAATCAAAATATCTCTTCTTCAGAAGCTGATTTAACTGCTTGGCCCTTTGCGCTTCCGAGCAGCGTCTTACATTTTAATGAACACAACATCTCTGCCAGTAATAATATTCTTGGAAGGAAAAAAGATTCATGGACTAAATTCATCTACAGTCCT
>NW_018128094.1:461366-467843 GCF_001952655.1 Monopterus albus
AAACCACAAACACCACAGAAACTGAAAACATTAACACTGCAATTTAATTTAAGTAAGCTAAGGTTGTATGAAATTATCAAGATGTACTTTAAAATTACTTTCAGTTGGCTGTGTTTCATGTTTATCAGTTGGAGCGAGTGCGGGCTAAATGTAACTTGTCAACCATTTAAATCTTCCCCTTGATGTTTGCTAAAGAAATATTATCAGACGTTTTAGATGTTTATCTCAAAAGAGAACATAAACTAACCTTGCAATAAACAGGAAAAACACACAAGTTACCATGGATAGAGTACACCTCACATGTACTCACCCAACTGAATTTCACAGATTAAAACTATAATATCTTCTGTTAAATTAAACAATTAAAACCAGACCAAAATTTGCAATACTTTAATGATTAAACTGTGACTAAAACTGACATATTCTGTCATCAGACTAAAACAAATTTAAAATGAGATGCCATTGGCACTGTAGAGAATTAGTATATAGCAAACCCAAAATCCTAATCCTAAAAATCACAAATCCAAAGCAGTCTGAGTCCTGCTGATGGACTGGTGAGCGGAGCAGTGGCAGAGGAGAAAGAATGTTCATTCCAGCTCACCACATGCACCTCTCACATGCCTAATGACAAAATCAACATTGTGTGTGGTGCTTGGCCCTGTGCCAGCATTCAAGGAAAAACAGACAGAAAAAAAACAATAAACCCTTCTCTTTCTATCAGCCATGTGTCAACGTGCTGTGGAGGTCCTGTCGCATCTATCAGTGAAGTGTCACAACACCTTTAACTAAACATCAGATACAGGACAGTCGCCTGATTCCAGATGCTTACGGCACATTTACTGGAGAAATGACCAGGGACAGGGCTTCTCGTTCAACAGCTGATATTATATTCCGGTTGTCATCCTTTTGTAATGTTCATATTCAGCTGGTGGCTGTAATGTTTCATGGTTCACCCTGACAACTTACTGACAACTTACAAATAGTGAAAGGCTACTTGCCAAATTTTGAAATTTGCTGACATGGAAATCTATTGATTCAAGAGTTTCAGTGTGGTTTGAAAGTATAACGGGTTTGATATTGACAGATATGTTGTAACTGGGGTCACTGTAAGTATAATAAAGGCAGAGGAATTACCAGGTTTTTTAACAGGGTGAGACACTACTGTTTATCTTGTATTAAATGTTTTAAGATCTTTTAACTCTTTAGTTTCTTTGCATGACCTGCATCTTTACTATCACTGGTCTCATTAGTACTACTATTATCAGCAGCATACAGTTGTTTTGGGTGAAAAAGTGCTAAAAACCCATGGTACACTGCCTGCCCAGCAGCAGTCACTAGTAGCAGCTAGCTAGCATTTAGAAGGTAAGAGAGTAATATGTACCTTTGTGGAAAGCAAAAACAAGCATAAAAGGCAAGTGAATCTTGGACTTCTATTCATCTGATACCCAGAAACACCACTTGAAAAATATTTACTTTATGGGGCAGTGTACAAATGTTGTATTTACACTTTGTTACACTGCCCCCATGTGGCAAAATTATCAGTGATAGGTTAACAATCATCAAGGTTCAAATTTTATTTTGTACTCCCTAAACTAATAAGCGTCAAATATCCAGAAACAGTGGACCCAGATAGATCAGAGCCATGCTGATACAGTTGGCACATGGGACCTAGCCTCAGTCCTCCTCAGCCTGTATAACCCTCCACCCACGGCACCCCTGGGATTTAGGGAGATTTAGTCATATTTAACAATACTGCTGCTTTGCTTTTCTTTCCACCAGGAGCCAAATGTTATGGCCCTGTAATTGCTTCCTCTGCACTGGACAAGTGTAAATATGTTAGAATGGCAGGTGCCTCTGGCTCCTCCTATAGAAAACACAGGCTCCTACTGTAAATAGGATTTCTGTTTGAACCCCATGCACCCCCCACACTTGCTCCCTGACATCTAATATATAACATGTGTGTGTGTCAGAGGAATGCTTTGAGAAGCTTGATAGAAGCCATAATTCCCTTTCTAGGAAATAAATAAATGTGATTGAATTATGATGCAAGGCGCCTTTGAATTTTTCAACACATCTTGGTCTTATGTCTTTTTTTAATCAGTGTGAGGGCATGTTACTGCTCTCTGTGACCTTCAACAACATTAGTTTAGCTGCAAATAGCTGTCTCCTATTTCCCAGAATTACCGCCGTGGGTGGGTGTTGAAAGCTGTCTGAAAAATAGCACCTCATTTTTTTGTCTTTCCTGAAACAGGACACTGAACAGGAAAATGTGGCATAGCTGGGTAGAGTAACTGCTTATGAAATGCGTACGTCCCGGTCAGGACTTCAGATTTTCATTGCTAATAACACGGTAGTGAGACTGTTATCACTGGAAGCTTCTGATTTCTTATGCAGCTTCATTTACATTCTGATTAAACCACACATTTCTTAGTTACATTTATTTATAAGTGAATGTTAGCATTTGTTTTAAATAAATGTAATCAGTTCAGCTCTGACTTATCTTTGTAGGAGGCCTCAATGACAAATTTTTTTTTTTTTTTTTACAGAGGACAAAAATGCTCTCACAAATACTCAAGGTTAGTCATAAAAATCCAAGTCAGATAGAACACTGAGCATGTATGTAATTAATACTTATACAGGTGCTGAACCAAAAACTCACAAAAAAAAAAAAATCCACTCACTGCACTGAGCTCCCAGCAATTTTAATATCAGAGCCGCAACATTTTGATTTAATAAAAATCAGACATTGTAAAATTCATTTTAAAAACCACTATTAGCTTAACGAGGTCATTCCCAAAAGGACCATTATCTACCCACAACCTTCAGTATCTGACTACTCCTGCATGATTATTCATATGTATTCATAACATATTTCATGAAAACTCACCGATGGATTGGCGACCTGTCCAGGGTGTACCCTGCCTTCGCCTGATTGCCGGCCGGGATTGGCTCCGGCCCCCCCTCGTGACCCCGTTCAGGGATTAAGCGGTAGAAGATGAATGAATGAATGAATATTTCATGAAAACTGCATTTGATTACAGGGCATGAAAACATGTCTAATCAGATTTTTATCAGATAATGATGCATTATGTTTTTGGGTTGTCCGTCTGTCCAGCCAGCCCATTTTTGTGAATGGAATGCCTTGAGGGAATTTCTTAATATTTGGCACAAGTGTCTATGTCTACTTGGACTGAAGAATGAACTGATTAGATTTTGGTGGTCAGAGGTCAAAGGTTGCAGTGACCTTACATCTGTTCCATTACCATAAATGTGATTGGCTGGTGTAGGTGTACAACAGCAAAACTGTAGTTCTAGTTTATTTTTGTTACTGCAAGCATCATAATCATAGACCACTGGCTATTCTCATGGGCTAAGTTACACACCTTGGTAAATCATGTAAGATTAAAACATGGCATTACACAAATAGATAGTGAATAGTGCTCCAGAGAAGAGGAAAAATGATCACAGATCAGCTGTTCATGTTGGCTTATGTTCAGTGTTGTAGTACTCAAGTCCAGATATTCAGGACGTATGACTTGACTCAGGCTTAAGCATTGGTGCTTAAGCCTGACTCAAGCACTGACTGCATTCGGAGTCAGAAAGGAGGATAGGCTATAATAATTTGGCATAAGATATTGATATTAAAACCCGTTAATTCACACCATGCTGTAGCCACGGTATCCACTTCCATCAAGCATATGCTTCACCTTTCTATAAATGATTTTTAGCTATCAAATTACGCAGCAATATGGTGATGCAATACACTAGAGGCTCTGTTAGGTTATGGGTTACTAAAACGCCCAAATGATTTCAATGGGACTGATTTAAAAAAAAGTGAAAAAAGAGGAACTGATCCAGTGGATGAAGGACAACTGAGATCTACTCAATGCACTTCACTATCTGACAGCCTGTTGAAGAGCCATGGACTGGGGGCCACAGGTCTGTGACAGCTATGGGTCACAGAGGGGTGCAGAATAAGCACATGCAGCAGATTCCTGGTGAAGAGAATGTATCGGGATTGGGAAATTCCACGTTCAGAGGAACTTCTAATCACTTCCAGAGAGAAATGTTTCCCAACTTTGAAACTTTGACTGAAGTGAAGCTTCCAAGTCCAGTCTTCAGTACGGCAGCAGAGCGCTGATTCAGTTTTCAGGCCAGGGTTTCAGCGGTGGACCCAAATGCTAGATTGATATATGCTAGTTTATGCACACTGGCCGCAGTATTTTTAGTGGCCTTTGCGATCACTGCCAAAAAAAAAGTCATCTGCTTTATGTGGTGTTAATATGAAAAGTGGCTGCACATTAGCTTGTGCCATACATAAATTATTTTAAAAATGATATGAAAATGAATGAAAAATTCTATTAAATATGTCTTATCATTAAAAAAATGAAAATTAAATTGAGGGGTAATAATAAATTATGACGTAATTTTTATGACCCTGTCCATCAAAATGACAGACCTCTAGTGTGACCTCTGTAATACACTGTTAGAAAGTTTGGAATATAAAATGGTGAGAGTTGTGTCAGGTTAGTTTAATATAGACATTAACAACTGACTCTGGTAATGGGGACTCAACTCGGAATATTCTTTGCTGACTAGAACTTGACTCGGACTCGAACACTGAGGACTCGAGACTCGACTTGGACTCAAACACTGGGGACTAGACTACAACACTGCTTATGCTTTTGGCCATAGTAGCAATGTGATTTAGGGTGGCATTCATTGTTTGTCATTCCATCACTTTCCTCCTGACTTGTAAAAACATTCATGGTTCTTGGAGGATGAATGGTAATTGACTTTAGTCCCTTACACACTGCCTTTTCGAGGGGGGATTTGTGTGCCTTTATTCATCTCGTTTTCTGTGTAAGGCACAAAGCCAGAATGGCGGGCCATTCTCATTTCACCTCTGGTCTGCCTCGGTAGGTAGTACCAGAGGTGAAACAAAGGGGAGGTGCACTCTGTGTAGAAAGGGTGAACCTGCTGTTTGGGACGAAGGGCTACGTTTTGATGACATAATATGCACCACACTATCACCAGCATCCCAAGTCTGCATGCCTCTCTGACTCGAACTGTTCTCGACTTCTCTCTAACTAATAGGTCGAAGTATTCCTGATATCACAAATGCATTGATTGCAGTTATTACTCATGACATTTGCACACATAGCAAGAAACACACTAACCAATTTTGCATGCAGTGAAATACATTTTTGAAAAGCCAACAAAGCTACAGCCGCACTCATCTCTTCTGCCATTGTTGTTTTGGCTTGTAGACTATAATAATAATAATTTACTTTTGGCTGTTCCCGCTAGGGGCCGCCACAGCAAATCGTCACACTGACGACTCACATGGTGAAGTCTGGTATATGTTTTACGCCGGATGCCCTTCCTGACACAACCCTGAATCAAACCCAGGGCACAGCGGTGAGAGTGCTGAATCCTAGCCACTAGTCCATCAGGGACCCGATTTTGGCTTGTAGACTACCGGTGCAAAATTTCCGTCACAGTTGACGCAGAGCAACATTGTATCTCACCTCTGGTGCGGACTGCTGGCCTCCGGTCTGAATTCACAGGCTGGCTCATGATTATATTGCCCTTAGCTTGTTGTATGAACAGCACAAGGGCAGGATATTGGCAACCATTTTGATTGGCAGTAGTGTGGGATCTCACTGTAAAAACAACTTTTGGTGATCCTCTGACTTTTCCTCTACCGCCACCATGAGTGTGACAAGCTAGAGATGGACCCTGGGTTGGCTAAGCCTGAGGTTTACCAAGCCAACATCCTCTAACACCTAGGAACTCCAGCTAAGCAGAGAGCCTTAGTTTTTCCCCTGCACCAAGGCCATTCCAGTCAAGCACAGTCCAACCCAGAGACAGACTCACTGGGGAATTTCAGCTAAATTCAATTTCACCTCTGGCCTTTGTCATGGCAGTTTGAGACACTGCTACACAAAGGGCCAAGTTTCACATTGAACGTGAGAACCCCCTCATCTCCTGACCCCTATTACCATATGAATTAACCAGAAAAAGGAACTGAGAGGAAACAGAGGACAGGAGTGAGTGAGTTTCTATCTGACTAAAAATACCTAACAATAGCTTGGTCTGGTTTACCTTTCTTGCTCTCTGACAGCGGGAATTTATCTCTTTGTGCTGCTCAGAGACACAACATACAGTACATGTACAGATATCACCTAAATGGTGACTTAGAGGGAGTGAGTGAGCAAAATAGTGTAGGTCTCAGTTCTTGTACCATTGCTAACTCTGAGAGACGAGACAGTCCAAGTAACTTCAAAACAGTGCTGATTTATTCAAAGGATCACAGGTAAAATTAACATTACACGCTCAGGTATCTTGCACCTCCAAACTGCACGCAGGCAGATGTAAGATGAAAGACCCTGAACCCACCAGGCCTATACATTATATCCCCTCGGTTGGGCTAGCCCCATACTACACAGAAACGTCAACCGAGACGTCTCTGTT
>NW_018128094.1:467887-473133 GCF_001952655.1 Monopterus albus
TCTAGTACATGTCGTGACTTAAACATAAGAACATATTATGGCTAAAGCTACAGTTATACACGTAGTAATAATAATATTAAACACCCTGTCTGCTGACAGTCATCAACTTTTCTCTAGTTATCCTTGACCAGATGTACCCTGTAGAAACTCATAAGCATGCCTAAGCATTTAACAGTCTAACTAGACATCCTATCTCCACTAAACATTTCTAATACATAAAGTATCTATCCAATTTCTATCTGACTAAAAATACCTAACAATAGCTTGGTCTGGTTTACCTTTCTTGCTCTCTGACAGCGGGAATTTATCTCTTTGTGCTGCTCAGAGACACAACATACAGTACATGTACAGATATCACCTAAATGGTGACTTAGAGGGACTGGTACAGCTTTGGCACAATAAACAATTTTAGACAAAATCCCATAATATCAGCAACTCTATACTATTTCCCTGGATCATGCTTCTCTCTCTCTTCAGCATGTCATGCTGGCAAAGAATATGAAGCCACAGCAAATACATAAGCTCGTCAGATTGTAGAAACTCCACAAATTCAAAATTAGACAAGAGCAGTAACAGGTGTAGAACAGGCCAGTCATGGTCAATCATGCTAATTTTAAAAACAACTGATCATACCATTCATGTATATAAAGTATGAGACAAAATATAATTCTGCTTATAAATAAAATATCTGTTTCATGTAACTGATTTCTATATTCAATTTTGCCCCAGTGTTTAAGTTTCACATGAAGTGGGCCATTAGAAAAAGGTGAGGTCTCATACTTCTGCACACCAATAAGAATTTATCAACATCTGGATCAGAATCTGATGACAGTTGCTGGGTTGTTGAGTAAGCCAGCCCGTGTGTTGTACCCATGATGGTTAACCATGGTAGACAACAGCAAAATGTTCTTTCTAGTTGCACAATTAGCTACCAGGATTTCCTGTCACTCAGAGCACTATCTGGGCAGGTACATAAGAATGTCCCTTGTGGCTAAGTTAGCTAGCTGGAAAGGCTAGCCAGTCACACAAGATCAGCTACTGTATCGATATTTACAGTATTATTCACAGTGCACACAGCCATACACAGCTTGTGATTGATCTGCAGTTGTAACACACTCAGTGAAACCTCAATTTACATTTTTCTTCTTCTTTTCTCACTCCTTTATCTCAAAGATCCACTTATAGTTTCTAGCCCCTGTCCCACAGCCAGTCACATTACAAGAATAATGATGACTCATAAGAAACTATTTACTTATAATAAAATTAGTCATTGTTGGAGGCCATGAATGGCTTTACACTTAAACCACAGAAATAAATGCCAGTTTAGAAGTCAGACAGTTCATACTGTGACTCTGTTTAAAGCTGTTCATTGAATGTTGTGTGTTTAGTTTAATTTTAGGAACCAGTGACAGTTGAAAGAGAAATGGACTGATGGTTTCCACCCCAGTGCTACATGTGCATCCTTGTTTGTAAATGGAAACCCATTTACACTGGCCAGAATACATTTATACTGAGCAAAACACATAGATAACTAATAACTATAATAATTAGATTGTAATTATATTTAGGGGAATATTCATTTGCTACATAGGGGCTACATATGTTTAAAATAAATGTACTGTATAATTTCATACTAAGTAATATGAGGTCAGTGAAGTTATAAGGACAGGAACTTTTAGGAAAAAAGAATTAACTAATCAAATTTAAGAATTAATTAGAACATTTTTATTGAATTTGGTGCTGAAGACTGCCTGGAGGTCCAGGGGTGATGGTGGCAACAAGACAGAACTTTGGAATAAAATGTATAAATATATATGTTAATATTCAGCGGTCGTCACCGAAGCTAACTTTTTATGCTGTTTTATTTCTTACGAGGCAAAGTCATTCAGGGAGCACAGCGAGTGATCAGAGGCAGAGCGAGCAGCCAGACAGAGCCCTGCCACTCCCCGTCCTCCTCCTCTTGCATCAGAGCCTCTGGTCATTATTGCCCTCCAGACTGCTTTTATCATCTCTATAAATCTCTGATGGCTCAGACACAGTGTAATGAGGAGACCTGCAAGGCTGCCAACCTACAACTCTCACCCCCAGCAAGAGAGATCAGAAGGGTGTGAAGAGAGGTGGAGGGAGGATAGAGAGAGACAGACAGAAATGTAGATAGGGAGAGAATTATAAAAAGAGAGGGCAGGAGCAGGAGTCGTTATGCCACCCCCACACATCCACACACAACTTTAGTGTGAGCTCAACGGCCTCTCACCAGCTCAAAAATTCTGCTTAGTTCTGATTCTGCTTGGAGGTTCAAGTGTGAAGAAGTCGCTGTGGTCAGTTTCAGGATAACCATCTTTCAAATAAAAGCTTTCAGCACTGGAAGTTTTTCCCCCTCTCTATCACTGATCCAACCTGTAGCCAGCAGTGTAGGCAGGGGAGGTGATGCCCTCATTGCAAACATTTCTACTTTGTTTACAACAAACAGAATAACATCTGAGTAGCAGGCCCTATAACTGAACAAAGATTGGAGTGCCACAAAAAAGTTACTCGAGACACTTTTATTGTAAGGTGATCTCAGCAAAGTCTGGCATTATAAGGTATCACCATTAAGCTGTTGAGAGCCACTTGCAGTATGTGCCAGGATAGAAAGGTTTTAGATAATCACTAGTCAAATTACTAAATTATCAGATTACCAATTTATACACTCATTTCAACTGCATTTCCATAATTCTGTTACTTATACCCTCAATTACTGGATGAATTTCTTTGAATTAAATAATTCATGCTCTCATGACTACCCATATGAAAATGGAATTATTACAGTAGGGTTATTACAGATGTGTTTATTGTAGTTAATGCTCCAAATAAATATGATCCTATGTTTTTGTTTGTTTGTTTTGTCTATCTAGTATCTTAACTGGAATACTAGACTATAGTATTGATCTTTTAGTATATATGGCCCTTGACCCAACATTTGATAACTCTTATAGAGTTGCTAATGTTTTTTTCAGCACCTTTAACCTGAATATTTTTGGCAGCAAATAATGTCTTGGTTAGTGTTTAGTGAATTCAGATACAAAATCATTCTCTCTTTTTAGCTAGGCAACACGTATTTGATTACATTTGTCATATGTCAGTACCTGACCAACTGGGCCCCAGGATTAAACAGTAAATTGATTTTACTGCAAAGTGAACAACTTTGTGAATGTTTAACTTAAAAATTAAAAATTGCATACAATTTAATGAAAATTCTTTTGAAGATGAAGGTAGGCAAAGTGTAAATGGTTTTAATAGAAATAATTCAGTAGGTTATGTACCAGGAGTTAACTGGACTCATCATAAAAATTTGACTGAATTACTACAAAGACAATCAATATTAATTATAGAACAACAAAGATATTTTAGTCAGGAAAAAAAGAAATCGGTTTTAAAAGCCAGTACTGCTAAATTCAAATGTTTGCAGTTTTGTATGTTTCAGAAACTCTACAAGAAAAGAGATGGAAAATTTCTTTGAAGGTTTAAATCTTAAAGGCCCCCTAAACTCAAAAACATGATTATTTCATGATTATACCCATAAAATGTCAGACTTCTATTGTACTGACTGGTGTATGTGCGCAGTTTGTCACTAACAGGGTGTTTTCACATTATTCTGTTAAAGGGAGCAGCGTCCGTCCACTTTCTATAAATTCTGATTTCAAACATCTGCAGGCAAACCAAATTTGTAACAACACAAATCTGAAAGCCAATGACAGCTCACTATGCAAATGCAGAGTTTGACAGCGCCTGCTGAAACCTGATACCTAAAACCTCTGACCTGGGATCAGCCAGACCTAACTTTGGAGTGATAGGAGTGAGTGTTCATCACTGTTGACAGTAAATAGGCTGGAGTATGAAGTTATTGAATGAAAACGAACCCTGTAGCTTATTCATACTGTAGCATATCATAACTATTTAGCTAAAACTGAGATGGTGTGAGACGTGTTATTAACAGCTCGTTAGCTATAGTTCTGGCTCCTGGTAGCAGCCTGGGTGCTGTGGTTAGTAAGTTGCTAATGATAACACAAGCTCCAGATCATCTGTTAATGTAATGTTAACATTTCTAGATTAACTTTGGAATCAACTTAAAAAATGAAGAGATACTGACATGCTATCAAATGTTATGAGATGGTATGAGACATGCAACTAGTTACCTGTGTTTAATAACTAGCATTAACTTTAGCTAAATTTGGCTTACTTCCAAAGCTAACACTAAAGCTATGGTCCCACATACAGTAGCTATACGACAGGGAAGGCTAGAGTTGTCTAACTGTTGAACCCAGTGCCAACAGCTTGCTTCTGTGTTAACTACTAATGTTAGATTATTGCTACATTTTGGATCAGCTGTGGTAATAAAGTGATACTGATGTAACTGTGTAAAGTTATAATAATCAGATAACCACCTTTATTGGCCAAGTACATTACACACAAGGAATTTGTTTCCGGTACAGAACCTATGGCAGCCATTTGCAGCGCCCCCTCAAACGATGGCTCTAACCATCGGGGGCAACAGGGGGTTCAGTGTCTTGCCCAAGGACACTTTGACTGCTGAGATTTGAACCTTCAACCTTCTGGGTGGGAGACAACTGTTCTACCCACCGCACCACTGTCACCTCCCTGCAGATGGTATGAGACATGATTTAGACATGTAGAGATGTACTATTGTTACCATTGCTAAACTAGATTATGTTTTGGATCATGTGATAAAATAAACCGATAATAATATGCTATCAAATGTTATGGGATGGTAGTGGACACGCTGGAGTATCAACAGCAAATTTAAATGCTACGCTTGGCTCACTAACACTATGGTATTAGTTGTTGAACTGCATGCAAACAGCCTGCCACTGATAATCCAGTCTCCGTGATAGATTACATCAAGAAAAAAAAATTGGGGGGTGCGTGCATATTTGCATATATTTTAACATTCATAGATCCTGGAATGCACAATGATGGCCACATTGTTGAGGTCTATTACAGAGGTTCACTGACTTTTTTTTTTTTTGAGGAAAAAACTGTTGACTATACACCAATCAGCCAAAACATGATGACCACCTGCCTAATACTGTTTACATAGGAGTCAATGTGGCAGTTGGTTGGCACTTGTGTCACTCTACAGCTCACTGTGCATCTTCTGTGAATCTATTTGCTTCCACAGTTCTACTGTCAAGAAGAGCACAGATGTGTCTACAATTCAGTGAAAAACTTGTGTATAAGGAGTGAAA
>NW_018128094.1:473184-479047 GCF_001952655.1 Monopterus albus
GCCGTGGGCGTCCATGACCCTGTCTCCAGTTCACCATTTGTCCTTCCTTAGACACTGTTGGTAGGTACTAACCACTGCAGACCAACAACACCCACCAAGACCTGCAGTGTGGGAGATGCTCTGACCCAGTCATCTCACCATCGCAGTGTGGCCCTTGTCAAAGTCACTCAGATCCTTACACTTGTCCATTTTTCCTGCTTCCAACACATCAACTTTGAGGACTGAATGTTCACTTGCTGCTTAATATACCCCACACGCTGACAGGTGCCACTGTAACAGACAGTGTTATTCACAATCACTTCACCTGCCACTGGTCATAATGTTATGCCTGATTGGTGTATGTTGTTTATAGCAGAGTATTTTTATATGCAAATATAAATATTAAAATGTCTCTGGAGCGGAACATTGAAAAAACTCTGCTTTTGATGTTTCCCCATGTCAGTTGAACAATTTTATAAGGCCCTGGAAAGAAGTAAATTGCCAGGCAGCTTTTCCCCACTATTTTATTTAACCTTTCGGCATTAACCTGTTTATTTAGAATAGTGCATAGCACAACTGAAAGATGATGCTTTCACAGAGATATCAATATAGCTACAGTAGCTTCTTGTTTCACAAAATTGCTAAAGTAATGGTGATATTAAATTATATGCTAAGGTTTTGGCATGATGTCTTGAGAGAATGTTCCCATTTTAATGCACCTTGATCAGTTGGGCCTTATTAAAAACAGATTTTAATCTGCTAATGTAAGACAGGTTTTACATATTGTTCACTCAGCACAATTTATGCATCACCTTGTTCAGGATTGTTCTTTAATGCTGAAGAGAGTGCACCACAGGAAGGATCCTGTGGTGCACTATGGAGAGTATTGGCTTTTAAATCAATTGTATTCATTTTGTATGTTGAAAACTGCATCATCATTCATTAGCAGTCCTAATAGGGAACCAGTGTGCTGCATCATTTTTTATGAAGCATGGTACCCAGCAGGGATAGTCAGTGCCTGCAATACAGAGTTGAACCATAAGGCAAAGAAATTGAAACGGTTATAAGGTAAGGAAGATAACAATAAATGGCGCAGGTCAGGAAATCTGGCTTTATTCAGAAGACCTGTAACTTTTTTGCAACCACATTTCTTCTTCTCTACTGGACATTTTGAATATCATTAGGGACTTTGGCATTATTTCAAAGGTTCTTTACAAAACAACTGTGAACAAGTTTGAACTGCTACCTATAGCTATACCAACAGCCACCAGTTTTAGGGGTTTAGGAAGAAATACAGTATATACCCCCTATAAAGGACATATGTTATAAATAATTATTTTTTAAAAAGGCTTTTTAAAATTATACAGCAAAATCGTGATTATTGAACAAATTTAACTCTATGAATCAACAGCTACAAATTTGTTAAAATTAATGTTTGCCAAAAAGTACATTTCTATGTTAGCAGGTTTTGGGCAAAAGTTACAGAAACAGGAATTCTGTTTTCTATGGAATGACCAGAAATGTAGGATAAAAAATATAATAGCTCAACAAAATAATTGGGCTTGGATTTTATGTGTACCTCATTTTGAGTTGTAGCCTATTATTTTATTATTGTTAATGATGAATTCTTTAACAAGGTGGTTATAAACAACTACAATGTTCATAAGGTTGGCTTAAAAGAACAGAAACCCTGTTCTACAGGTTTACAGACATTCTTTTCTTGACAAGTTTGCACAAACCTCAGCTCTGCAAGTAGACTGCGATTACCTGTTCTATGTGTGATTTCAAATCATCAAAGCTCAAGTAAGACCGTTCCCTTTTGTTTGCCTACGTTACTACGTGTTTTCCCTGTGTGATTCCTAGCTGGTCTCTGGCTTCCTGGGCTACTCCTTTGTTGTTTTCCTCTCGCACAAGCCCCAGCATCAACTCACCTGACTGGCACTGCTCAGCCTAGGCCTCTCCTCTGCTGCTTTCTTCAGCACAAGCTCTAGCCTCAGCTCGCATCCTCACAATTCCCTGCAGTGGCTCATCCAACTGGCACCTCTCTGCTTGGCCTCTCATCTGCTGCGTTCTCAGCTCCAGCTTCTGTCGCAGCGACCCCGTTCTGGCTCGAGCAGACTTTCCTTCCTCCGTCTGCCACAATTACCTTCAGTCTCCATTTATTCTGCTGTGAACATTTTGTAATAAAACCACTGTCCATAACGCGTTTCTCTGCAGTTTGGTCCCAGCTTATTTCCTCTCTCGCCATTCAGCAGGCGAGCGACCATAACAAAATGAACTGGCTATTATGGAACTAGCAGGAATCGTTTCTGGACCATGGTCAGGTACAGAGCACAAATCAGTCACCTAGGACAAGCTCTTCAGCAACAGATGGAGATCATTACAACACTCACCCAACAGATAGCGTGACTCACCACATCTCTCTCTCACCTCAGCGCTGCCATTGCTCCCTCACCTCCCGGTGCAAAGCACTCTGCCTCAGACCATCACTCAAGCCCAGCACGTGAAGCCCCATATCGGACCTCAAACCATTCTTTGGGAAAGTAGAAAAATGCCGGGGTTTTGTTCTCCAGTGCCACTGGGTCTTTGATCAGCAGCTCAGATCAGCTCAGTGCTCAGATTGCACCTAAATCAACTTTGTAATTAATCGACTCCTGGGCCGGGCACTAACAAGGGCACAGTCCATGGACGCACAGGGTCAGTTTATTGGGGCTACCACTGATGCATTTTTTTCTAGAACTCCAAACTGTGTTTGATCACCCAGATCATCAAGGAAGTGCAGTCAGGCGACTGATGACAATCCGCCAGGGGACACGCAGCATCACAGAATATTCAGTTGAGTTCCGGGTGCTGGCAGCAGAGGCAGAGTGGGATGACAAGGCTTTGAGTGGGGCTTTTTGGCACGGTTTACATGACTGCATTAAAGACAAATTAGCCACCAGAGACGAACCGACCTCCATCAATTTGCTGGTTAATCTGGCCATACGAATAGAAAATTGCCTATGTGAATGCCACCAGGAAAAGGCCAGTACCTCTAGTCGATCCAGATCCACGCAGCCTAAACCAAGACCCATCAGTTCCAACTAAGCCCATTCAAGCCATCAGGCCGACTTCACGCCCATGCACCCCCCACCTGAGGAAGAACCTATGCAGTTAGGGAGAACACATCTCACTCCCCAAGAATGCGCATGACATATAATGTCAGGGGCCTGCATGTACTGGGGCAGTCTGGAGCACCGCCTCAAGAAATCTTCGATTTGGCCAAAAGGCGGAGCCCGTCAGTAAAAGTGGGACATGCTGGCGGGCCATACCAAGAAAACTACAACACACAAATCTACCAGTTTGGAAATACCGGTTATTCTGAACATCACGGGCCAAACCATCTTACTCACTGCATTAGTGGATTCTGGGGCTGGAGAGAATTTAACTGATGTGGAGCCGGTGAAGAAACTAAAGCTATCCCTACAACCACTAGCATGCAGCCTTAAAACTAATTTTACCAGTGGCCATTTGTTGGCCTACATCACCCACCAAATGTCCCCCCATCCAGGTAACAGTCACTGGCAACCATCACAAACACACACATTTCAAGATCTTAAAAACTCCACAGTCCCCCATCGTGGTGGGCATTCTTGGCGTCAACTCCACAACCCCCAGATCAACTGGCAGACTGATGTAGACTGCAAACTGATTGTAGCAGCAGCTGTCCGGGTGGCTGGTCTCAGACCTTCTTGGAGGTGAAGATGCTGGATGTGGAGGTCCTGGGCTGGTGAGGTTACACATGGTCTGCGGTTGTGAGGCCGGTTGGATGTACTGCCAAATTCTCTGAAACGCCTTTGGACACGGCTTATGGTAGAGAAATGAACATTCAATTCAAGGGCAACAGCTCTGGTGGACATTCCTGCAGTCAGCATGTCAATTGCATGCTCCCTCAAAACTTACGATATCTGTGGCATTGTGCTGTGTGATAAAACTGCACATTTTTGAGTGGCCTTTTATTGTGGCCAGCCTAAGGCACACCTGTAAAATAATCATGCTGCAGCAATGGAGAAGTGCTCACTAACATAGATTTAGACAGATTTGTGAACAATATTTGAGAGAAATAAGCCTTTTGTGTACATAGAACAAGTCGTAGATGTTCAAGTTCAGCTCATGAAAAATGGGGGCAAACACAAAAGTGTTGCATTTATAATTTTGTTCAGTGTATGCTGGAGAAACTGGGAGAACCTGGCAGTGAAACTCGAAATATAGGAATGGTGCCACCTTTTTGAAGAAGTGGACCAGCCATTTCTGGTATGGACGGACCATAAAAATCTGGCCTACTGACCTACTTACAGTCTGCCAAATGACTCAACCTGAGGCAGGCGCATTGGGCCCTTTTCTTCAGCAGGTTCTGGTTTACACTAACCAACCAGCCAGGGGCATGAAACAAGAAACCAGATGCCCTGTCCCAACAGTTTAGCCCCTCTGTCTCCAAGGAGACTCCAGACACCATCTTTCTCTTACACATACAGTAGAGGAGACCATTCAGGAGGCCAAGCAAACCCAGCCAGACCCCAATGATGGCCCACCAGGCTGGCTGTTTATTCCTGACTCAGTACGCTCCCAGGTATTGCAGTGGGCTCACTCCTCCAGATTAGCTTGCCATCCAGGCATCCATTGTACCACCTCCTTCACCTCCTTGCTGAAGCTGGACGTCTGGTGTACAAGGGAATTTGTCCAGGCTTGTTCGGTATGCACCCAGTCTAAATCCTCCCACCAGCCACCTGCTGGCCTCCTGCGCCCTCTGCCCATACCCAGCCATCCCTGGCCATAGATTTTGTCACCGGGCTCCCACCTTCCAATGGCCACTCTGTCATACTGTCCATAGTAGACCGTTTTTCCAAGGTGGCCCATTTCATCACCTTACCTCAACTGCCCACAGTCCATAAAACGGCCAAGTTGTTGGTCCAACATGTGTTCCGCATCCATGGAATCGCCTCTCACATAGTCTCTGATTGAGGCCCCCAATTTATCGCCTGGGGCCCAGTGCACCCTGTCCTCAGGGATCCACCCCAAAACCAATGGGTAAGTGGAGAGACTTAATCAGGAGCTGGAAGACACCCTTTGCTGTATCACCGGAAACGAGCCTAGGTCCTGGAGCTCCCTGCTACCGTAGGTGGAGCACACCCACATTCTCTCACCAGCTCCACCTTCGGTGTCTCCCTATTCGAGGCCTCCCTGGGGTACCAACCTCCATTATTGCCTGAGGAAGAGAATGATGTGGCGGTTCCCTTGGTTAAAGCACATAACTGCCAATGCCAACAGATCTGGACAGAAACTGTGGCCACTCTCACCCGCATGTCCGAACAAAACCGCCGGTTGGCCGACTGAAGTCAATGAGCAGCCCTGGCCTATGAGACAGGACAGTGGGTCTGGTTATCTTCTGCACACATCCCCCTGAAAGACATGTCCTGTAAACTAGCACCCCATTATTTGGGTCCCTTTGTCATCACACAGGTCATTTGCCCCACGGTGGTCTGCCTCTGGCTCCCCCAGTCCCTATGAATACAACCAGTGTTTCATGTGCCACAACTTAAACCTGTGTCCTCCAGTCCCCTCTGCCCTCCACTGGCTCACCCTCCTCCAGCCATCAAGGTTGACGGTGGCCCAGCGTACTCAGTCCGGTGCATCCTGGACGTGCGTCTCTTGGGCCGGGGCTTTCAATATCTGGTGGATTGGGAGGGCTGTGGGCCTGAGGAACGGTCGTGGATCCCCCGCTCCTTCATTCTGGACCCGCATATGGTGCAGGAGTTCCATTGAGCGCACCCTGAGAAGCAGGGGTCCGCCCTGATGTTCTCGTTTCTCTGCAGTTTGGTCCCAGCTTATTTCCTCTCTTGCCGTT
>NW_018128094.1:479105-486580 GCF_001952655.1 Monopterus albus
TTCTGGCTTATTTCATACATATTGTTGTTCTCGACTTGAACTCATGATTGCATATTTATTGTATGTTTGGAAACATTTAAAAACAAGCAGATGGGTAAAGAATCCATTAGCTTTCAGATGTAATGGGTGAGAAAAGGCTTAGATTGTATGTATTAATTTATTTGACCAAAATAAATACAATCATTTTGTTTTTATTTAGAGCTGAGAACATACTTATGGTGTACTGTGGGCCAGTGGCAGTGTAGCCATTGGTTTTTAATACACTAATTAAAATACTCAAAGTTTGTGATTACTTTAAACCTACAGAGTTTTATTATGGAAGGACAGAGGAAAGGTAAGCAAATAAAGTGAAACCATATCTGGTGCTATATTTACCACTGTACTGTCCTGTTTGAAATATTTAAATGTTTGCACTTCACATTTACAGTAAATAAGAAAACTGAACTATAGGGATATTTTCACAAAGTTTAAAAATGTTTTAAAATTGTTTTTAAAATTTTGTTCTGCAGAACTGCTTATATATACATTTTAAAACCTTAACATTTATTTAAACAATTGAGAATTTACAATACCTGGTTTAAATGTTTCGTATGGCTTTTCAGTATATTATTATCCACTTCATGTTTGTTATTTGCCTAAGTCACTCACAACATAAAACATAAAAAAAACATTTACAGCTCTCCCTTAGCTTTCTTTCTTTTTTCTTTAATGACTATTTTCTGCTGCAAAGGCCCATTTTACCTAATTTTAACAGCTGCAAAAAACACATGAAGTCAGGTGTCATAATAATCTAAGTCCCCCAAAACCAGCCTCATCTGTCAAAAGCCCTTTCAGGAGGTACTAAAACTGTCGGTATACTGCAGATATGCTGTTTTACTGCATGTCCACTGCAGCTAACTAGCACCCCTTCTCAGAGGAAAAGGAACAAACAGCTCCATAGATTTAAACCAGTGCCGATCTCAGTGGCACATGGTTTATGGGTGCATATGTAACAGAGCTAGAGGGAGAGTCAGAGTGTATAACTCAACTGAACTCTTGTACCTCTCTGATGTCAGACAGAAGGACCGTGCGTTGCTGCTGACGCCCATGCAGCCAGTAAACCAAACACACTCCCTAACAGCTGAATAGATTGGACTGTGAGTCACAATGAACCTAACAACAACCCTGTCATCCAGCGTTAGCCTGACGCGTCCTCTGGTCCAGTCCCATGTCCTCCCATACTGTTAGGAGCCATCTCCACATCGCCCACACTAAGTTATGTAAAAGGATAGCCCTGTTCCGTCATTAAAATGATGCACAGCACTAGAAGTGTAAAGGTACATCACAATTTGATGCCTATGGTAAAATTAGTGCATTAATGTTTGATCATCGTAACACCTTGCAGCAGATTATGCCTTGACACATTGCCAAAAATTCATTTTCTAACTGAACCCAGTGCATCTTAGACTGTAGAATGCAGAAGAATTTTTGAAGAGCTGCAGTTCCTCTGACACTTTTATGCCCCCAGCTTCTCCAGACTCCCTGGCTCTTTCTCAGACATCTCAATCACCTTCCTCTCCGGTTTAAAAAAAAAACTCATTACACATGAACGCTCGCTGTGTGGCTCCTCCAACAGAAACAAAAAGGCAGCCTCTCCATCATCCAGCAAACCATAAGCTTCCCTTTATGCTCCCTTCCTCATTAAACTCTGAATAACTCAGCAGAGAGGCAAAAAGAAGAGAGAGAAAAGTGATTGAATTCTGCTGAAGGAATAAAAGACCCTTGGCAAGAGGTTGCCATTTTGAATGTGTGCCATGTTGAATAGGCTGGACCCAGAGATCCCCTAAACAACTGAACAGGGAAGAATAGTCTATAGACAGAGCTCCAGAGCAGCTGACCCACTGTAGATAATGTACCATGGATGTCATGTCATTGTAGTGAGAGGCTGGAGTCATGATGGTGTCCCGTCACGACCTCGAAGGGAAGTGGGCAGAGGTGGAGGAAGGAGCTGTGAAAGGGAGGTCAGAGGGAAATCGTGGCACCAGACTTGATATCTATATTCAAAAGCTGCACTGACAACCTGCTCTCACTGAATGCAGCCCAATTATTTCAATACACCAGCAACCCTGGGAAGAGGTCGACTGCAGAAAGGGGACACAATAAAAGAAAAATGGGTTTGACATTCAGGCAGGCAGGCTGAGGGAGGCAACAAGTTCATGGCCCTTTCACAAAACATGGCTGCCTGCTGTGTGATGGATCATGGAACCTTAGATGGGCCATCAGCAGTGGGATTCGGGAAACGCATGGGAAACCAGTGTTCTAGAAAGAAGGATGTTACCCTGACAAATAAACTCCTGATGGTTCTGGTACAAGCAGGTCAGATGACTTTCTGAGTTGGCCCATATGGACCCATAATACTGCCTCTAAGAAATTAGACTGATGTTTCTGACAGCACCTCCACACACCAGGACTCATTTGTCACATTTGCTGAATGAATTCTTAAATATACAAGTCAGTAAAAAAAAAAAACGGTCTGAATAATGCTTGCAAACGAGTGCAGGTGAGCTGAAAAGGTGATTACTGAAAAAATGTCCTCATAAGATTAAACAGAACAGATCCTTTAATTAAAATGATGCAAACCTAAAAAGTGGAGGCTTTTCACTTTAAGGGGTACTCCTGCAGTTAGGTGTTGTATTTCCATACAGCTGGGGGACTTGTGAGATAGAGATTTAAAATGAACAGCAAAAAATTAAGCAGCAGAGACTAAGATATCCTCATTTTTAGTTCCTAGTGTAAGTCAAGCTTCAAAAAACACTCGAGTCCACATTTTCAATAATGCAATTCAACATTAGACTGAATGGCCTCATCTTCAAAATTTCTCCTGCTTGTAATGTTGATTTTTTGATAAATATTTTAAGACTCAAGCTTAATTGGAGAAAAACTTGACATCATGGCAATTGTTTTTACTTTACAACGCTCCTCCAGAGCCAAAAGAAAACATCATACAACTTCTTTTCAGAGGCTGAATAATACTATCCATGATGAGTAACATGACCTTTACTGAATGTGTGAAATCAGTGGGGTGTGCCTTGAAATTTTGTAAATTAAAAAGATCCATAAATCTTAAATGTGATGTGTTTGTTTTAAGAAGTCTGGAACTACCTGAATAAATTTAATAGAAATATAATAAATGACCTAATTATTTTTGGTTGAGAACAAGCTTCAAATCAACAACCAAATCAAATTTGTATGTACTGAACAACAAAGATGATAAACTTTAGTAGTTAGCAATGCTATTTATTGTGTCATGCAAATAAGTGCCAAGCCAACGTAAATGTGTAAGATGTCTGTGGCTGGGCGATATGGCAGAATATTTGATCACAATACATATTTTTTTCTTACCAGCCGATATCAATATTTATCAAGTTCAAGTTGTTATTTCTTATTTGTTTGCTTGACTCTGATGAGCACAATGATGCATCAGTAATTATAATCAAATAATCTACTGTACATTAATATGAAATGTGCCATTCTGCAGAATGACTACTTTTACTTTTGGTAGTCTATTTTAATGCAAATACTTTTTTACTTTTATGTTAAGTAACATTTTGAATGCAGGACTATTACTTGTAACAGAGTATTGTTTTCACTATGATATAGCTATGTTTGCATAAGTAAATAATCCCAGTATCACCACTGTTCAACAATGACAAAATGTGAATATATGATTTATTTTTACTTAGCCACAAATCAAAAATAAGATTTTTATTTAACTGTAATTATTATTGTTAGGCAATATAAAATGATACAGTGAAATGAAAAGCTCATACACCATAGTGAAATGTGCTGAGATCACAGTAGCTGTGAGAATAGCTGAATGGTGCCGCTATGTGTTTAAGCCCCGATGTCAGTCAAACTGACAGACACAGACCTGAAACTAGATGCATTTTCAGAACTTAATTACACCACAGATGCATTTTAAAAAAGAAAAGAAAAAAGGGATAAGCCATAAGATCGGGCTTTGTTCAAAGAGCCACTGTTCCCACCAGTATGAGGGCGCGCCCACCTCCATGACACGTGTAGCTGTTACCACAACAATAACATGTGGTGTCTGTGCTCCGCCAACTCAACCAACCTTGCTGTGTGTCTGGTAGGCCTGCATTGTCCAGTCTTTAACAAAAAAAAAAAAACAACTAACGTGATTGGGTAGAATCGCCTCATTTCCTATGATGTACGTGCTCAAGCAATGTCCCTTATTGACAGTTTTTTGAAGTCTGTCATTTTCTTATCAGTAAGTGTATATACCGTTTATATTGCCCAGCAAAAGACAACAAATATAAGTCAAAATAACAAAGAACATCAGCCTCCTGCAAATTAGATTAAATTTCCTACAAAGAAATTTGTCTTCTGCTCTAAGAGAGACAAAAATAAAAAAAAATAGAAAAAAGTCCTAAGGTTTATTCTCACCCAAATCACATAACAAGGTTTTTAGTCTTCAGGAAGACCATAATAGTAAGTGGTAAGACTGAAAGTTCAGTCTAATCCAGCAGAGACAGTTTACTGAGTACAACTGCAAATGAAACTGGGACAGCGTTGGAAACACCCACAGTAACCATGATAAGCATGAGGACCAGGCGGAGAGGTTCAGCTGCAACGTGTCTGGTATGTCACAGATGACAACAGCCACTGCTATCATGAGTATATTCAAGCACTGCTTATCACTCAGAAGAGGAGGCCGGAATGTAATGTTGACAAAACCTTATTTAACCCAATTCCCTCATATTCAGCAAGTAAAACTACCCTCAGCTGTCAGTTTATTAGGTACACCTAGCTAAAACAAATGTGCTGTAATATAGTCCTGCAAACAAATCCTCCATTCATGAAGGTGAAGCAAAGTGTTTCTGTTATTTAGCCTGTAGCCTCACTGATATAAAATGGAGTGGACTAAATTATAGAAACTGTCAGTATAACAGCAACACAAACTACATATTCCAGAATGATCATACAGTTAAATAAGCACATCTCTGAAACTGTCTGAACAAAAGCAACATATGCCACAGCCTTTGTGAAGGGGGATTTATTACAGTACTATAAACTGCATTAGTTTTAGCTGGGTGTACCTAATAAATTGACAAAGAAGTGCATTGATACAGTCACTGAGTACATTATTATATTAAATATTCAAAGGTGTTCCTAATATTCTGACTCCTTCATGTGTGTAAATAGGGAGAAAAAGAAAAAGAAACGGCACTGAAAATACTGCATTCCAATACAACAGCACCTTTTAACTATGATCTCAATAATAATCAAGTGAATTTATACATTTTTGACAATTTCACCAAAAGTTGAAACATTATGAGCTTCTGAAAGACAGATGTTGTGGCAGGGCCGCTGTACTGGATTGTATTCAGTTCTACAGGACTACATAATAAAGCGCTCAGTGAGGGTACATTATTACTTATTATTTATATATTACTCACTAGCTAACATACATTTTAATATCTTTTTTATATTCCAATACTCAAAAGTATGTGACAGGAAATAAGTCAAGTGGTCATGGGGTCAGAATATATTTTAAATTAAAGAACATTAAGTGTGGCAAATCTGTAAAATAACTAATGATAACTATTTTGATAATGAATTAATTAGTCATTTTAGTATATTTTCAAGTAAAAGTATCAACCTACCTATGGCTCTGGGTTCTCGGATGTGAGAACACTGTCGGTTGTATAAAACAAGCAATTTAAATATATCAACCTGGGGATTAGGAAAATGTAAAGAGTATTCATTCTGTCATTTTATAGACCTGATGAAGGCCATACAGATCAACATGTTGTGGATTTAATAAACTGTTCAGCCTAAGCGAGACAGTGTGTGGGAGTTAGTTTTTTTTTTCTGTAACATTTGTAAAGATTTTTGTGTTTGCAAACTGTCGTTTCCTCTGATGCACGTGTCATACAATCATGTGTGCAGGTTTTGCTTTGCTTGTTTTTTTATTTGGTATCTAATAAGTAAAATCACTGATCAAGAAAATCACCAAAAAAAATCTATCAATAAATAAAATAACTGGTAGTTGTTGCTTTATTTCAATGTCTCACCCAGATTCTCAGAGCAAAACTGAGGGAACAAAATTTGACAAAGTACACCATAAGACTCAAATACCGCATCACTAATAATGTAAGAGGAATAACAGTAACGAACTACAAAAAATGCTCTCCTCTCCTCTGTAGTACTGTGGTATCTGTGGTGTGCCCCATTTTCACAGCCCAGGAATAATAAACCTGTCAACAAGTCTCCTGGGAAACCACTGCTGACACTTCATTGTCAGTAGCAAGGCACGTTGGGATAGCTAATGGGACAGGCCCTCAGGAGTGCCTCAGATGGAGGGAGGACAGCTCTAGGAGGGAGGACAGGTGAGATGTCTGACAGCTTTAACAGGAAATAAATAGTCATCAATAATAACCCTTTGTTGACTGAAAGTCACAAGCTATCCCCTGTACAGAGTGTGAGTTTTCACAGAAAAATGCATGTATGAAACATGAGGAGCATGAGGAGACATCCTCACTGCTAAAATTCAAACAAACTGAGCAATCCCACCTGACCGACAACTGGAAACACTTTGTTTCAGCTGTCAGCTCCTCATGTCACCAAGCAGAGCCCGATGTTCAATCTGCAGCCTGTTTCTCAGCATGTACAGATACTGGAACGAAGTTCTGTAACAAATGATTCCGAAACCTCCTTCCCAGAACAGAAAATTCAATCATTTCTTTGTACCTCTGCCTCAGTCCTCCCATGTGAGTGAGAGTGAACACCCAGCCTACAATACCTCTCCATGGCCATAACCACGTGGCCGCACTCACTGAGTTTGTCTTCCCTCAATACGTGTGTGTATGTGAACATCTGAGCTGAGCAATTAAACGGGCCCAGTATGACATGCTGAAGGCTGGTGTGGGCTGGTGGGTGACCTGAGAGGAGACACTGCACAGCCTGTCACTCAGTGTGTCAGTCAGTCTTGTTACACAGCTCCACCACTACACACACTATGTTTTTAAATCAGAAAACAAGCTGATGTCGAGGGACTGTATGCACAATACACAGTAAACAAACAGAAGTTTGGATGGAGAAAAATCAAGTCAAAGACAAAGAGTGAGCAGTTGTTAGGTCTTTCCTGGGCACTGACCTGGACAGCATAGCAAACACAGCGCTGGGCAGCCTCTCATCTTGCTTCTCTTGTCAGATTTCACACTCCAGCTCCCCCGACTGCCTTTTGAAGTTGGTCCCTCTGCTATTTCTGAGGTAAAAGTCGTTGCCACAGGAGGGAACCACGAAGAAGAGGGAGATGAGGGTGAAGTCCTTCTTCTCTCTTGTCTTTCCCCCTCCTATTTCTTCTTATATTCTTAACTTCCCCTTGTTGTATTTTGCACTGGCTGAAATCTGCACCTCCTCTTGGTCTTCTATAGCAACAAAATCTCTCTACACACTCACTACTGGTAGGG
>NW_018128094.1:486606-486794 GCF_001952655.1 Monopterus albus
AGAGAGAGAGAGAGAGAGAGAGCAGCAACAAAAGTCTGCTCAGTCACCTCGTCTCCCTCCTGTTCGAATTTAGAGGCTAGATTTCAAGCTGCAAGGCAAACTCTACTGGGCATGCCCACAACCGAGGCATACTTTGTAATGAACACTGGCTTCCTCTCTTGTTCTTGCTCTCCCCCTCGTCTCTCACA
>NW_018128094.1:486807-510035 GCF_001952655.1 Monopterus albus
CAGTATAATATAATAAAAAAAACTTTTGATATGCTATTTGCTATTTAAGGAAAAAAAATGAAAAAGAAATTGCTGAGAAGCATAATTTCAATTACTCTCAACTTAGTCTGTCAAAAATACCAATCCAAAAAATACTGTCTGTGTGTATTAGATGCTATCTAGACTGTAGTGAGGTAGTATTTAATCCGAGATGAGTGTTACTCAAAGTGTCAAAACAATCCAGCTTGTCAATGAAATATGCTCATTAAAATAAGTTCCTGTACCACTTCTGTTTGAATGAGATAAAAAAATTATTATTATTACTATTATCTGGACCTATGTGGCATTCTAATTAACTGTTGTCTGGGATGGGCTCTGATACCACTAACACACAAAATCAAGAATATTCATCCAACAGGTACATTGGGTGTGTGGAATTTGTCGCTTTAAAACTGTAGTATTTTTTCTCTAGTCTTTGAACAGTGATGTGTGATGTATTTCTTTAGCAAGTCAGCCTCGTGCCTGTGCTATCTCATGCTCCCCACACTGACCCAGATTCTCCCCAGCATACTATCAGGACACTACGTATCAAAACCAGGCTATGGAATGAGGACAGCAAGTTCAGAGAGCGAGAATGAGACACAGAGAGAGCAATCCAGGCAGAGATAACTCCCCTGGCATCTGTATTGTGCCACCTGGTTAAAAAAAATATCATAAATGGCAAATCTATGGTGATACCATTCGAATTCAGTGAAGTGCTTTGGAATAATATGCCTGCCAGTTTAGGGAAAATGGAAACATAATCAGAAATATTTCTGTAGCCAGAGCTACTGCACAGTTTTGGAGCTTCGTGGAACAATGTAATCCCGTAGACATCCTAAGCAGAGAGGAATCCATCTGGACTGACTGAATTGTGGAAATAGGGGCCAGTTTGAGGAGGAGGAGGTCCAGATGATTGCAGGCTTGACCCAACAAGGTCAAAGGTCATGAGAAACAGTGGCCTGATATAAAGATCTGAGGTCAGTGCCACTGCTGGATAAGTCAAAGCCACATTTGTCCAGGTCGCAACAGTTGCTATATTGACGGGGAGTGAGGGGAAAATGAACTAGCTTGTTTGTCTACCTCTTTCTGGCTGGACTGCCTCTCTCTCCAGAGCTCTTTGTCTTTACCCTCTAGTTCAAGGCTTCAGACAGTGTTAAACAAACATCCAGCTCAATGAGTGGCTAAACAACTCTTCAGTTAACTCTTAGTAACTACAAAAAATAGTCCCTGAAAAGTCAGAACAGACAATGTGTTACGTACCAAATGCTTGATCATAAGACACTAACATGGTGGCTCAGCAGCCCCCTGTCTGGAATGAAACAGACAAATTGACCTTGGCCATGTCAGAAGCATCTGAGCCTGAGGCTGCAGACCGCACTGGCCTCAATACTGACTCATTAGTCCTCTCACCCTGCTCTCTGAGGACCTGTGACCCTAGTCATTGTCTCGCTAAGGCCTATACTGAGGAGAGACCCAGCATTGAACAAAGCCCTGTCATTAACTCCAAATCGGCTGCTCCCTCAGCCTCAACCTGCAGCCCAGCGGTCTGTCTGGGATGAAATGATGCAGGTCACAAAAACACACCCTTCGTCAACCTTTAACCCCTCTGACGGTTACCAGCCTGCAGTCCCCGGCAGTTTGCAGGCAATAGACAATCAGTGTCCCTCCACCTGCTCCTGTGCAAACACAGATGTGTGAGGTACATTGGTGAGCTGCAATAGGACAACACTAAGTGGTGGGTGGGAGTGGGGGTCAGCAATAAAGGTGGTAAGGCAGTTATTTGTTTTCTCATTCTCTCAGTCAATAAACCAGTAACAAGTAACTGAAGAACACACATACATGTTGAACTTGCTAAGCAGTGTGATGCCTGTATTTAAGTATGTTGCTGCCAGCTATCGATCCTGTCCTACTGGTGTGTCATCAGAAATGAATCAGCACTGGGAGGTAGTTCAATACAATCTAAAAGATATGAAAATATATAACAATAAAAACCAACTGAAATATGATATTGTAACAGGACTATTAGCCTGCCATCAAGCACCTTTTTATTTCAACCAGTGCCTTTAATGAGCTTCAAGATGCTTCTCAGGCCATGCCAAGGAGATTTCAAATTACTAAAGAATAAATATATAAAGTATGTCTTCCAGTCCATAGGATCAGTTTTGGCAAAGTAGGATATTCATAAAAAATCTCCATTTACACACTTGTAGATATATATTGTTAAATATAATTTTATTATCAATTAGTATTTATTAGTAGGCTGTTCACTTAATTAAACCAGTTTGCTTTGAACCTATGAGAATTGATTTTAAAATGTATGCTTTGGCCTGTAGACAACATCTCCTAAACATATTGAAATCAAAATATGTAGAGGATAATTTGTTGCACCCAGACTGGACTAGTTGTGAGTGGTTGTGAAAGTTTAACTTCTCTGAAACACTTACATCACCTGAAACAATTAACAGATCTTGCAGAAGTTCTGATCTACTCTTGTCAGGCCTAGATGGGCATTGCTATAAGTCAAGTCATATTGATAAAGCAACATGTGTCAGAACACCTTTTTGATAACATCAACAGCATATAGTATAAGCACATCATTTTCACTGCATGGTTAATTCTAACAAGAAGTGATCAGGTTTATCAGCAGGCTCACTGTAAATAGTGTTAGTGATAGGGTCATGCTGCAGGCTATGAAGCAAGGCTGCAGATTCTGACACAGAATGGTGAGACATGGTGCTCAAGATTTCAGTCAAGCTTCACTGAAGCTATTTAACAGCCAGTGTGGAGCAGAGTAAACCCACTCATGGAGCACTGGTGTCGCCCTCTGGACAAAACTCATACTGCAGTCAACCTATTGAATCAGAATCAGAATCTGTTTTATTGGCCAGATGTGTCAGACACACGAGGAATTTGACTCTGGTACATTGGCTCTCAATGTACATGTACATATCCCTATGCAAGGGGCAAGTAAACAGTAAACCAACGTAAGGCTAGTACAACATAATAAGTAGTATTAACAGCAACAAACACAATGTAACAATAAGCAGTATAAACAGGCAGTAAACAATGCAGACAGACACACAAGGTATGCTCATTGTGAAACGAGATACAGTGCCTTGCGAAAGTATTCGGCCCCCTTGAACTTTGCGACCTTTTGCCACATTTCAGGCTTCAAACATAAAGATATAAAACTGTAATTTTTTGTGAAGAATCAACAACAAGTGGGACACAATCATGAAGTGGAACGAAATTTATTGGATATTTCAAACGTTTTTAACAAATAAAAAACTGAAAAATCGGGCGTGCAAAATTATTCAGCCCCCTTAAGTTAATACTTTGTAGCGCCACCTTTTGCTGCGATTACAGCTGTAAGTCGCTTGGGGTATGTCTCTATCAGTTTTGCACATCGAGAGACTGAAATTTTTGCCCATGCCTCCTTGCAAAACAGCTCGAGCTCAGTGAGGTTGGATGGAGAGCATTTGTGAACAGCAGTTTTCAGTTCTTTCCACAGATTATCGATTGGATTCAGGTCTGGACTTTGACTTGGCCATTCTAACACCTGGATATGTTTATTTGTGAACCATTCCATTGTAGATTTTGCTTTATGTTTTGAATCATTGTCTTGTTGGAAGACAAATCTCCGTCCCAGTCTCAGGTCTTTTGCAGACTCCATCAGGTTTCCTTCCAGAATGGTCCTGTATTTGGCTCCATCCATCTTCCCATCAATTTTAACCACCTTCCCTGTCCCTGCTGAAGAAAAGCAGGCCCAAACCATGATGCTGCCACCACCATGTTTGACAGTGGGGATGGTGTGTTCAGGGTGATGAGCTGTGTTGCTTTTACGCCAAACATAACGTTTTGCATTGTTGCCAAAAAGTTCGATTTTGGTTTCATCTGACCAGAGCACCTTCTTCCACATGTTTGGTGTGTCTCCCAGGTGGCTTGTGGCAAACTTTAAACGACACTTTTTATGGATATCTTTAAGAAATGGCTTTCTTCTTGCCACTCTTCCATAAAGGCCAGATTTGTGCAGTATACGACTGATTGTTGTCCTATGGACAGAGTCTCCCACCTCAGCTGTAGATCTCTGCAGTTCATCCAGAGTGATCATGGGCCTCTTGGCTGCATCTCTGATCAGTCTTCTCCTTGTATGAGCTGAAAGTTTAGAGGGACGGCCAGGTCTTGGTAGATTTGCAGTGGTCTGATACTCCTTCCATTTCAATATTATCACTTGCACAGTGCTCCTTGGGATGTTTAAAGCTTGGGAAATCTTTTTGTATCCAAATCCGGCTTTAAACTTCTCCACAACAGTATCTCGGACCTGCCTGGTGTGTTCCTTGTTCTTCATGATGCTCTCTGCGCTTTAAACAGACCTCTGAGACTATCACAGTGCAGGTGCATTTATACGGAGACTTGATTACACACAGGTGGATTCTATTTATCATCATTAGTCATTTAGGTCAACATTGGATCATTCAGAGATCCTCACTGAACTTCTGGAGAGAGTTTGCTGCACTGAAAGTAAAGGGGCTGAATAATTTTGCACGCCCAATTATTCAGTTTTTTATTTGTTAAAAAAGTTTGAAATATCCAATAAATTTCGTTCCACTTCATGATTGTGTCCCACTTGTTGTTGATTCTTCACAAAAAATTACAGTTTTATATCTTTATGTTTGAAGCCTGAAATGTGGCAAAAGGTCGCAAAGTTCAAGGGGGCCGAATACTTTCGCAAGGCACTGTCGTGGAATAAGTGTTCATCAGAGCGACAGCCGGGGGGAAGAAACTATTCCTGTGCCTGGTTGTCTTGGTGCAGTGACCTGTAACGCTGTCCAGAGGAGAGGAGTTCAAACAGATTGTGTCCAGGGTGTGAGGGGTCTGCAGTGATCCTCTCTGCCCTCCTTTTGACCCATGTGGTGTACAGGTCCTCCATGGATGGAAGGCTCACACCAATGACCTTTTCTGCAGTCCTGACTGTCGGCTGAAGTCTGTACTTGTCCTGTTTGGTTGCTGAGCCAAACCAGACAGTGATGGAGGTGCAGAGAATAGACTCAATGATTCCTCTGTAGAACTGTATCAGCAGCTCCTGGGGCAGGTCGAACTTCCTGAGCTGGCGCAGGAAGTACATCCTCTGCTCTGCATTCTTGATAATGGTCCTGATGTTAGACGTCCACTTCAGGTCGCCGAGTCAAGTCTCCGTGAAGCACAAAGCAGCAGAGCATGCAAAGTCAGAGTTAGTCCTGTTGACGAGAAGAATTTCATCCACCTTGTTGACTAGAGAGCGGAGATTTTCTAGGTGGATAAACGGGAGTGGAGTCTGGGTCCCTCTCTGGCGTAGCCTCACTAAGGTGCCCGCTCATTTCCCACACCGGCGTTTCTTCCAGATCCCGTAGATTGCAGTTGCACCTCCGATCAGAATGTCTATACAGCATTTTTCGTTCACAAAAGTCTTGCACATGTAGTTCGGTGTGAGTTGTCTGATATTTAACAGTTTTCTCTGGTAAAAGTAATCCGGGATGCAAAAAAACAAAAAAACAAAGAAAAACAACAAACACAAGAGAGTGCGAATGACCGGCTGCCATCGTTGGCGCCATCTACATATACAGATATTCACTTTGAAAATCCTTTGGCTAAGTTGTCTGTGTGTGGCAGCAATAGACCTTGCTTCACAGAATCCTTTGTGACTGTGCCCCAGCTCCATATTAAGAACTATTTCTAGGTAGGTATAGAGTGTGTAGTATTCATTGAGAAAATAAATGCC
Organism: Monopterus albus; assembly: GCF_001952655.1. Lineage (NCBI taxonomy): Eukaryota > Metazoa > Chordata > Actinopteri > Synbranchiformes > Synbranchidae > Monopterus > Monopterus albus. The sequence goes on from NW_018128094.1 coordinate 492,587, forward strand.
CAAAGGCATCAGTATATATACAAAAAATCCCTCACTTTGAGGGTGCTCTTGAAGAACACCAATTTCCAAGACTACAAAGCCTAACGGAAATTGATTGTGGATGCAAAAAAAGCATATAATGCAATGTAATGTAATCACCAATGCTGGTAAAACTTGAGGAACCTTGAGGTAAACAATAAAAACACTGAACTTATTTAATTTGAATTGAATTGAACTGAATTAAATTGACTGGATAATGAAAACAAAACAAGTTTAACAGTGTAAACAGTATACTATGACATAAAATATATGACACTTAGTGCATACTGTTAGTATGTAGTATAGACCTGGGAAACAGCTTTAGACATTTCATAGCAGGAAAAGCACAGGTCCAATTACTAATAACATTAACAACTGATAACATTAAGAACTCAGAGAGTGAAAATCTCCACCAAAGCAGCTCAGTTTCCCCATAATGCCATTCCACCTAAAACAATTCCCATGATTGTTTGACCCTCATAATATGATTCTTTCATGAATATATTAAAACATTAGAAGTAATTAGTGAACAAACTGCAGTTTTCTATGAAGGAATGTTAGGGCCACTCTGAAGAAAACTAAAATCTGCAATTTCAAGAAAAAAATCTCAATTTGTAAGTTGTAATTTTACAGAAAAAAAGTCCTAAAATTGTCATAATAATAATTTGTAATTTTACAAGAATAAAACCAGTTTTGAGAAAAATCTAGCCACAGGAGCTGCATTGAGTCTTTGTGGATTTAGAGAAAGCGTACGTGCCGAGAGAGGAGCTATGGTACTGTATGAGGATGTCAGGAGTGGCAGAGAAGTACGTCAGAGTAGTTCAGGATATGTATGAGAGGAGTACGACAGTAGTGAGATGTGCTGTAGGTCAGACAGAGGAGTTCAAGGTGGAGGTGGGTCAAGGATCGGCTTTGAGTCCCTTCTTGTTTGCTATGGTGATGAAATACAGTGCCAACATGTACAATCAGGAATATAAATACCAAAATGTATTATCCTATACACACAATAAGATGTTTCAGTGTAACACGTGACAATGTGACAAAGTTTTAATACTGTGCTAAAAACCTTTTACAGTGTGTTTGTCCCCTTTGTTTATGGCTTTGCCGCTGCTTGTTGACAGGGTGTAGCTTTACCTGACTGACAGCTCACTGCAGGAGCTCATTGGCTTTTGAGACGTGATGGAGGACGGAGGCTCCGCCCCCTTCCCCTTCCTCTTCTCAGCCATTTCTGCTGCTGAAAAAAAAAATACAGATGCTTGAAAAGCAAAGCAAAACTTTTGGAGAGGTTTGTAGAGGACTAAGTCCAGCATGATAGTTTATATTCACATTGTTTAATCACATTTCATGTTTATTAGGATTAGGTCAACAGTCCAGTGTGATGGGGAGTGTAGGAAAGAGGTGAAGAGGCGAGTGCAGGCGTGTTGGAGTGGGTGGAGAAAGGTGTCAGGAGTGTTGTGTGACAGAAGAGTGTCAGCAAGAATCAAAGGAAAGGTGTACAAGACAGTAGTGAGACCAGCTATGCTGTATGGGTTAGAGACTGTAGCAGTGAGGAAAAGACAAGAGGCAGAGATGGAGGTAGCAGAGATGAGGATGTTGAGGTTCTGTTTAGGAGTGACCAGGATGGACAGCATTAGGAATGAGCACATCAGAGGGACAGCTCAGGTTGGCTGTTTTTGGGACAAGGTCAGAGAGGCCAGATTGAGATGGTTTAGACATGTGCAGAGGAGGGATAGTGGTTATATTGGTAGAAGGATGTTGGAGATGGGGCTGCCAGGCAAGAGGTCAAGAGGAAGGCCAAAGAGGAGATATATGGATGTGCTAAAAGAAGACATGAAGTTAATTTGGGCGAGAGTAGAGGATGCCGAGGATAGAGTTAGGTGGAAACAGATGGTTCGCTGTGACGACCCCTGACGGGAACAGCCGAAAGAAGAAGAAGAAAAAAATTTGTTTTGAGAAAGTATTAAGCTGACAAAATAGACAAGAGTTTGCAGCATCCTGAATTATGTTTGGCAGCTGCTGCCAGGGGCATCACACTACATATTAAAAACTATCTTAATCATGTCATTGTCAAACATTTTGATGAGTTAATTTACTTGATGAGTCTGCATATTGCAGTTTAGGTAGGCTACGTATTATATAGTGCTACTTGGTTTTTGTTGTTGTTTTAAACTCCCAAACATATTGTCTGCTGCCTAAAAGTATATTGTCTTCCATAATCAGATAAAGCAGGTCTGTGTTGACTGTAGAGTGCAAAACAGGAACGTTTTGCACTCTACAGGTCCACGATGGCAGAGTAAGTGCCAAGATATTGTGAATTTCCTGAGAGGCCAATGTCTCTCAGAGGAAATAATCAGTTTGATTGAAAAGCAGAAGGTACTGAACCACCCATTCAGTTTCCTTGTATAACTCTTGAAAGGAGTCTTAAAGGTTTTGTAATTTGTAACAAAGATATTTCTGTACAAAACATAGCAGCCATGCTCAATTTTGACAGATTAAAATGTTACATTTTCTTTACAGCGATCTATGGATGTCTGCTCATTTTGTCCCTCTTTTACAGCTCTTATCATGAAGGTGTAGCAACAGATTAACATACAGAATTGTTTCTCCCCATTTCAGTAGAGTAGCACAGTGCATTTATAACAAACTCCTTTGCTTCTTTCATGTCGGTATTTGGTGCTCTATTTTATCATTGAATAAACAACTGTGCTTGTTCACCTTACAGTGTGTTACCTCAAGTAAAATTTCCCACTTGACATACTGAACAGAGTAGGACCAAAATGATAACTTGGACATTGCTTTCTTTTCTGAGTTTTACTTTAATTATCCTGTTTTACATCTTCTTTTACTTTATTGTCCTCTTAATTTTAAGTTAACAAACGTGTTGCAGACTGAAAGATAATCTTGCTAATATAGGATGCTCAATTGACAAATTATTTTCCATCATACAGAGGCGGGATTGCTCTATTTCAAGTGTCATACAAACTCATCAAAGCAAAAGTAGGAAATCTTTTGAAAAACTAAGAAAGAAGCTAAAACTTAGAATAGAAAAACAGTGCAAGGGAGGAGCCATAGCAACTCATCCAAAACCGGTGCTGAGTGAAGAGTTGGACAATGGCCATGATGACTGTGATGGCTCTGTCTCTGAGGTTGATTTAGTGCCTAATGATGAAGCACTCACAATGAGCAGAAGAGATGAGCTACATTTGCCAGATGAGGCCCACAACTCCTTTGAAGAGGTGTTCAACATCTCTGAAGGAGTCATCACAGAATCTTTAGTGAGCAGAGAAAACCCTGCAAGCTCAAGTTATGTAGTCAGTGATCCTATCGCTTTGTCTGTGGAAACTAGCTAACTATTTTAGAGGATGTTTCAGAAGTGATAGAAGCAGATATCACAGACCCTGGGATAATTTTTGGTGCACAACAAACAGCAGATGATGACACTCTTAGTGACGCTACCTGATGAGTTCCCTCAAAGTTCCATCCTCTTTAAATTTGTCTGAAAAAACTCTGGTTTTACACTAAAACAGCTTCTGTGAAATGATGGAGGCATTTTCTGAGCCAAAGATTATGAACAAAACACCGAAAGTGAGATGTCTACTTCCTGACAGCTTTGTAGAAAAGGGTAGTAGGACTGGTGTACTCAGAGATGTCTACAGATGACTGGACAGAGTTCTAAGAACACTGCACCCTTGGAACAACAGTGAAAGTGCCTTTTCTCTGGCCTGATTTCTGTGCTGCTACATGGAAAGCAGTTGGGACAGTTCTTGCCAATCAAGCTTAATGGACATGTAAAGAAAATGCTTAATAGGACAGTACACAGGACCTAAAGACAAGATTTCTTCAGTTTGTGAGCTGTCAAGAGCACAATGTCCTCAATCATGCTTTGGATGACTTTTCCTTTGTTGATGTTGTCTTTCAGAGCTGTGAATGTAGGAAGAGGGTCAGGGCTGTTACTCTAACAGAAGTCTTGGATGAAATATCTCATAAGGAACTTGTGCAATAACCCATGTTTGTCATCAGCTCTTTGAAGGAGGTCACACAGGCATAGATGCATCTCAACTCTGGGGAACTGACCAGAATATACAGTGGCCTCAAACCAATAAGTGGTAGGGATATTACACTTCCTTACCGGGATGACATCAAAGGAAGCATATGTTCTAGTACTTCTATCTCATCTCGCAAACTCTCTCTCACAAGACTGTTTTTCTAACAAGTCTTACATGATAGTTTGATTGGTCATAATCTCCAGGCAGTTGCGCGATCATGTGAACTTGTGTGACATCCACCTGTGCCATTTTAAAAGCGGAATTTTTCGACTGCACCCGCTTTTCTTGTTATACTTTACCTCCTGCTGCTGCACTGTGAGCAGTGGATGTGGAGAAAAATACAAGGCCTGAGGTTACTGCATGTTCTGGAATGTTCCTGTACAGGGACTCGTTGTTTTACCTGACCAGGTCTAATCTACAAGCAGCTGGCCTGTGAAGCACCCTGAGGCATGAATGATCAGCTCAACAGTTTATCACATGCATTCATTACAAACCCTAATTTTTTTTTTGTTAAAGCACATTCAAACACATGTTTGAGTCTAATAGGGTTTAAGTTGTTCAAAGACACTGTTCAGTAGGATAGTCATTACAGAGAAATTCAGTGTTATGCCAGTTGTGATCAACTTATGCTATGCTGCAAATAGCTGAAGCAGTCGGTTTGAATTCAGTGTTTCAAAAACAGTCATTTGCAAATTCCTTTCTTAAAGAGCTTTTATTTTGAATGACCATTGTTTTTACGCTTAACACATTTGCAAAAAATATTTTTGATATCACTGTTTGGTCATTTGAGACATTTCTTAATGATAAAGTGTACTGTGATATCTGAGTACTGTCAGTAGTTAGGGTGGGCACAATAAGCAGTAGTTTCTGCATAAACCTTTTGGTCCAGTAATATAAACATAAAAAAGTGTGTATATATAATGTATATGACATGTATGTATTTTATAAACTGATTATGTTTCCAGGTGGTTTAGGCCAAATAAATTAAATTAATCAGGGGCCTGCATATGGGTCTAAGATTATAGATTATTATTCATATTTGCTAAAGTGAAGCTCTTTTTCCAAACAGTAATAACCTACCTACTTAACTTGGGCCATTTTCCAATCGTCTAGCTCATGGAAGTTTCAGAGTGCTTCTTGTTCAAACCAGGACAGCAGCAACACCTCACCAGCTCCACTATTATAGATGGGATTCTGCAGTAGAGCGCAACTGAGGGAATAGCGTCTCAAGACAAAACCTGCACTTGAAATGACCTGGAAAAAAGTATATTGTCATCAGTGATTGGTCTTTGTTAATGCATTTGTTGGTGAGGCCAGAGAGGGATTTACACCTGAACATAACTCTTTCATAAAGAGGGTTTATCAGTCTGTAGACTTTGATGATGATGATGATGACACTTTATTACAGACTCAAGGTCCAGGTTCAAAACGAATAAAGCAATAAAAGAACAGTTTAAAAATGAAACAATAAAAACAGAAAATACATAAAAACAAGAGCACAAGAACACCCATAAAACTACTGCCCCTTTAAAAGACAGGTATACCAGTGTTTCCAGAGAACCGAAGTAAAACACATGTCACTGTGTGCAACATTAGTCAACAATAAAATGATATGATTTTTTGAACCATTCAAGCGACAAATAAATTTAAACATCAGGTTTCTTAAAACAGCGGAAAATGTACTAATTCGAGATGACACGAACAGTTCACTTACACTCATCCATCTAGGTTTTCTCAATAAAATCCTTAGGGGATTCACCAGCGCAGTGAAAAGACGTTTCTGCTCCGACAAGTCCGCAGCAAAATTCTCTTCAACTTCGCCTTCCTCAGCAGCTTCAGATCTATTTGCTCTTTTCCCTTTAGGAGCCATTTCAAGATGTAGACTTTTCCAAAACTTGAAAGTGTAGAAAATATGAAACAGATATGAGAATCCCAGAACAGACAAGAGGAGCAGAAAAAACGTCCGCTCTCGCTTGCAACCCGGAAATGCATCAATCAATCACAATCAATCAATCAATCAATCAATCAATCATGTGGCGCACTAGATAAGAGATGGAGACTTCGGACTGACTTCATCTCGGTAAGGGGTTAGCCCAAAACTTATAAATGTATTAGGCTCTGTGTGGCCAGGGACTCCACTTTCCAGCAGCCTGTGCTGAGCTGGGACTAAAAATCACAAGGTCGTCTGCATACATTAAATGATTCACAACTTTGTCACCGACCATACATCCTGTTCTGCACATATTTAATTCTTTAGACAGATCATTCATGTAAAAATTAAACAAAATTGGGGAAAGCAGACTACCTTGTCTTACTAATTTGACTAATTGCAGCCAATAACATGAAACTGGAGTTATCTGACATTGGGTTTGAGGAGGCAATCAAAGGGGGATTGGTATGGACACAACCTTACATTATTAAGGACATTTTACCTGTTTCTGTTGCAACATTTACAAGGTTTATTGGGTTTCCAGTGTGTAACAGCTGGGAGGCTCCACCTCCTTTATTGGAAAAAGAGCACAATGATTTTTCAAATGTCTTGAGGTCTATTGAGCTCCCATAACAAGGTGCAGAGTCGACTTTTCGAAAGTTATAGCCCCTTTCTCACTGTGAAAAGGAAGGAGGGGCCCGGCTGCCTTCAGGGTCCCTATCACCAATAATTAGTGATCAATCATGAATTGCTTTAAAAGCTTGAAAAGAACACAGAGAGCACTATTAGAACTTTCACTGCTCTCCAATAATTGCATTGGATTTTTAAGGCCCTCCTGTTTATCACAGTATCCTATCACTCTCATAAACTAGACCTGAGGAGGATCCACAGTCTCCCTGCATGAGTTCGCTTATTTGTTTGCTTACTTACTTAACTGATGGATAAGAACATAAACTCCACCATCTTGAGCTGTAGAAGCCCTCTATTCCCATCACTCTGTCTGCTCGGTAAGGTCACAGAGGTCAACCACCTACCAATTAAATATAAAAACCCACTTCTTATATCTCTAATTATAGTAAAGAAAACAATCTTTCTAAACTGGAAATCTAAAAACTCATTACACTTCAACCAATGGACCAAGCTTCTCACAGAATACATCACATTAGAGAAAATATCATCCACCCATAAGAATAATATGTCAACCTTTACTGACACATGGAATTCATTTCTAACCACTTTTAACTTAAACCAGATACCTGGGTCCAAGGCCAAGCACATTCCCACATACTCCTAGAAATATAAGAAGCTGCTTTTATTTCATTATTGTTACTGTTGTCCATGCTACTGTTCTGAGTATATCACACCTATCAATCAAACCAGATTAACTGAGAATATAACCTACTCCCTCTACTTTTTATTCCTTTCCCTTTTTCCCCCCTTTCTTCTCTCTTTCTAATCATTTACTAATTTGTTAATTTCATTTATTTTTATGGATATGTGTATACATATATATCTGGGTATATATAAGTATGTGTATGCAAAAGTATATATTGTATTTATATAACTGAAATTGCTTCATTATTTTTCTTTTATTGTTATCTTATTATTACAATAATTCATTTTCATCCATGAGGGAGGGAGGCCAGGTCACTGTTTCCTTTCCCTTAACCTCATATAGCATATAGCATCACTGGACTGCTGACACCCTCTTAGACAAGCTCCCTCCTCAGGGTCTGGGAGCTATTTAGGAGGGGAACACACCGCACATTGGGTCAGGCCTCTCCTGTCACGGGCAGGGGCCGACCCCCTGTGCTGGTGGTTTGGGGTGGTGGCATCACCAGTACACTCCTGTTCCTTTATTGATTTGTACAGTACTGGCTGGTAGATGTTTCCTTGCAGGAAGAAAGGTTTTATGTTGTTGATTTATTATGTATAATAAAGGGCTCTTGTGAGGGGTGGGCTATGAAATAACATTTCACTTTAAAGTACACTTTAAGTGACAAATGCATAGGCCAGTTTTTCAGCATCACTTTGAGATGGGATGTTACCAATTTTGGCAATAATTCACGGGGGCAAGAGACTTGGTTTATGTGTGATTTAAAGGACACGTTTTGGTTAAAAATGTGGTTCCTCACAGCAGTGCTGGAAACCATAGCTATGTCATCTAAAGTAACTACATGGTGAGACAGCAAATTTTTAAGGTTTTCAGGCCCAAGTACAGTAACTTTGGCTTTGTTGGAGTTTAGAAGTAAGAAGTTACAGGTCATCCAGGCCTTTGTCTTTAAGACATGTTTGACGTTTGACCAAATGATCTGATTTATTCATGATCTGGTTCATAGAAAAATATTAATGGTGCTGTGGCAAAAATTTTCTTATTAAAGCTTGGTGAGTGTAGAATAAAGTCTTGATACCAAATCTGAAGGTTGTTGCACATTTATTCCATGCATGGAAGGGGCAGTCTCCGTACAGAGTGCTTAACAGTAGCAGTCTGAAAAGAGAGGCTCCTAGAACGGAGGGCTACCTCTGTTCTTATACACACACATACAAATGCAGGAAACAGATGCCCCAATAGATACAAAACAGGATACAAGTTATCTGGTTCAGCATTCACACAAAGGCAATGTTTATCTCTACAAATGTGCTGACACAGTAAACTGTCTAGTTTCACAAGCACCCAAATAACTGCATAGAATAACTACATAGAAACAGCCAATACACTAAAAAGGGTGCTGATATAAATTTCCCATCACAATGGGTATCATCTGCAATAGCAATGGAAATTTATGCTGTGCTTCCTGATAATATTGCCTAAAGGGAGCATATATAAAGTGAAGAGAATTGGACCTAACACAGAGCCCTGTGGAACGCCGTGACTAACTTTAGTCTGTGTGGAAAATTCATCATTAACATGAACAAATTGAAATCTTTCTGATTAATAAGATTTGAACCAACTTAGCGCAGTTCCTTTAATCCCAATAACATGTTCAAGTCTCTGTAGTAAGATGCTGTGATCTATGGTGTCAAAAGCAGCACTGAGATCTAAGAGGGCAAGTATGGAGACAAGTCCATTGTCTGAGGCTAGGAGAAGATTGTTGGTAACTTTCACCAATGCAGTTTCTGTACTATGATGGACTCTAAATCTTGACTGAAAATCCTCAAACAAATCATTCTTGTGCAAGTGGTCACATAACTTTATTAGAAATAAATGAGAGATTGGAAATCGGTCTATAATTAGCTACAACACATGGTTCAAGTGTAGGTTTTTTGGGTAGAGTTTTAACCTTCAAAGCCTGTGGAAGATAACCTGTTAATAGAGAGAGGTTAATCAAATTTAATATGAGCTTGTTAAGCAGAGGTTAAACATCAACAAGATTATTGACTTGTGTGGGAGTAAAGTTAAGGTGGCCTCCCTCCATTGTGTTGGCAAATGGCACTGAAGTAAATAATGGTGGAATTATTTCCTTAAATTTGGTAACAGTATTGTCAGATAGACGTCTACTGTAGAGGAATTTTTTCCCACATAGCGACAAGCAGTGCAAAGACTCCTGGGAAGTGAAAATGCTCCATTACAGGATTTGTAATAAAGTCTTTCTACAATGGGGTATTATTGTGCAAGTAAAGGATATACAAAAGTACCCCCTCTGTAATTGGCTTGGTTGTGTTATCAGTAGGTGTGCAGCATCCCCTGAGGCTTCAGACACACCAAGGTTATCAAATCACATGCTTGACAAGCTTCCTAAAATGAAAGTCACTTCCTCTTCTGAGAATTTTTGACTGCTAATAAGCATTAGATGTGTTCGATGTGTCTGCTGTTTTCTGTTCAATGTTGTACACAGTGTCCTCATTTATGAGCACACTGTGCTCTTAACATTAAGATACCATAGTTGTTTCAGTGTGCTGTCCAGTTGTTTCAGTATGAGGTGATGTGTTGGGGATAGGTATAAAGTTTCTAATCAGGAGCTTTTGCAAGACAGCGAGGAACTACTTAAAGATTAATCATTTTAATTGCCACTTTTGGGAGGTGACAGTGATGCGGTGGGTAGAGCAGTAGTCTCCCAACCGGAAGGTTGAGGTTTCATATCTCGGTGCGTGTAGTCCACATGTCGAAGTGTCCTTGGGCAAGACACTGAACACCAAGTTTCCTGTGATGGGGGCACGTATGCACATAGCGGCCTGGGGCCCTCGGTTCTAAACATAATTTCGTTGTATGTGTCACAATAAATAAATGAAGCTTCTTTTTTACAGCTCTATTAGAGAAGAAAAGGAAGTGAGGTTAAAGACTAAGTTACCATATTTTTCACCTTAGAGATAATTTGGATCCACTGACATAAAAATGTAAAAATGTCACTTGGCTGCACTGGCACTGGGTCAGTAGCTGGCTCTAAGACCACAGTTTGTGCATTATCACTACTGCATGCTTTGAACAGACGTCACACAGCCACGTGAGTTTCTGAAGCAACATCACTCTGCTGACACTTTGGTTACTTTATCAACAAGAGCAAACTAAGTTGTTACAGCAAAACACAGAAATAACTGAATAATGCTTAAAATGTAAATGCTCTATTTCAATCAAACACTCCCCAGCAGATGAAGACATCAGGACACAGGTTAATAAATCAGCAGATTCTGATTTGAAAAGTGTCATGTGAGTGCAGAACCATTATGCACAACCATTTGCTGTGTTTACCCTACCTTGACCACACACACATGGTTAGATCTCAGTACTCTGCCTGTTTACATGATAAACATCAGATAAGCAAGGCTCATTAATCTATACCCCTCTATTTCAACTTTCTTCTCTGTCTATATAGCAGCAGCAGCAGAAAAACCTCCCATATACAGTGTAAAGTGTTACTTATATCACATTTTGTGATATGATGTTACTACATGAGAGAGTAGAATTAAGCCTTGGATCTATGTGATCATATACACTACTGTACACACTTTAGCCTCCCCAAGCTTGATTTTTTTTTTTTTTTTTTTTTTTTTGCTGATCTCAGTTAATCTGTTAAACCTAAAAGGTTCTGTACCGGAAACTAATTCCTTGTGTGTAACATACTTGGCCAGTAAAGGTGATTATCCTTTATCCTATTAGTTCATGTTGTCCTGCTGACAAAATATAAACCTTGAATGGATCCCATAAAAGCAGCTGTAGGTGTACAGTATATAAAGTGGGTGATGTAGCTTTGCCAGGCTCCAGTTCCTGAGGACAGCCATCAGTTTCTGCATCGTTTCAGTTCGATTCCCGGCGTGTCCAGTCAACGTGTCACAGTGTCCTTGAGCAAGACACTGAACCCCCAGTTGTTCCATGTGATAACACCGGCGTGTGAATGTGTGAGCGTTTGTGAGTGTGAATGGGTAAATGGCCAAGTAGTGTGAAAGCGTTTTGAGTGTGCTGCAATGCATTGAAACACACTACACAAGTATAAGACCATTTAAAATCAATTATATCTTATTTGGATATTCATATCGTATCTTAAAGACCTTGTAGAGCCTTATCATCCTAACAGAGCACTTCGCTCTCAGAGTGTAGGTTTACTTGTGGTTCCTAGAGTCCACAGTAGAATGGGAGCCTTTAGCTATCAAGCTCCTCTCCTATGGAACCAACTCCCAGTGTGTTTGTTGTGTCTTTGTTGCTTTTCTCTCTCCTTTATCACCCCAACCAGTCAAGGCAGAAGGCCACCCACCAAGAGCCAGGTTGTTGGAGGTTTCTTCTGTTAAAGGCAGTTTTTCCTCCCCACTGTCGCCAAGTGCTGCTCAAGGGGGATTTGGTGGGATTTTCCTCTATAATGATAATAGCAAGGTCTAGACCAGGGGTTCTCAACCTTTTGTAACTTTTAAGGCCCACTTTTGATTGCAAAATAATTTGCGAGGACAACCTTTCCAAAAAAATGAGAAAAAAACATGAAATACAACGCCCATAAGGGGCCGCTTTGAGGCCCACCAGAGGGCCACAGACCACTGGTTGAGAAGGGCTGGTCTAGATCTTACTTTGTAAAGTGTCCTGACATGCCTTTTGTCATGATTTGGCGATATGCAAATAAAACTGGATTCAATTGAATATTAATAGTACTCAACATTAAACACACATTTTTTTATATTGCCCATTTATTTTAGTGTCATACAGCCAATTCTACATTGGTTGTTCCACTCAGGAAGTTCAACTCAATATTAGTTGCTGAATCATCACCACTTTGTGAATTTCAGAATGATCTTCTCATTTGCACTGGGAATGTAACATCCAATACCTATAAACCAGATTCATAGAGTGTGTTATAATCAGATTTACAATAAAAAAGAGTGATCAACAGGAATCTAGTAGTGGACCTACCAACATCAGGCGCTGTGATTTTGCCATCTGCACTCTGGACCAGCAGCTGCCAGTATGTGTGTTCTTCATCATTTCCAGCTACATCATTCACACTCTCCAGGTATGGGCCATAGTTCAGATTCTCTGTGTAGGTGAAGCTGCAGGACCAAACAGAAGAGCAAATACATTTCTTTGAACTGGTTAACAGCTCCACTCACAATGAACAATCATTGATGCATTTGGGTGATTGTCACCAGGGCCCTGCTCTTCAAACTTGGCTTAACTAATAAGACAAACATCTTTTTATTATTTACTGTAATTCTTATGCAGCTAAATGGGTTCTTGGAATGCGGACAGAGGACAGTCTGCCCTTAGTATGAAATAAAGGCAAAAGTATGCAGAGAGAAAAACTAACCAACTGTAAAGAGCTGAAACCATGATCAGCACTGATATGCCTGGCTGAGTACTGATCATATGCAGGCATGTACTGTGATCCATGAGAAAACATTTTATTTTCCATATGTGTTGAAATGACAACAAACTTGGACTTGGATAATAATGCATTGTAATTTGCATCTGAAAACTGTGAATGAGCAACAGTTGCTTTTAAGCTACTGTAGCTGAAAAATCCAGACTTGAAATCACCAGCAATGAAATCAAGCTAAATCAACTGTACAAAAAAGTGTGTATTTCAGAGATGCACACATCATTTGCAGGTCCTTTGAAGTATTTTGTGTTATATGCCTAGGACTTGAAATACTATTGCACAGTAGTATGTTTATCTACTTAGAAAATGTTACAAATAAAGATATAGTTGTTTTCATGTTGCACACCCACACAGGTGACAGCTGATATTATGATCTTACTTAAAACTTGCATTGGAGTCCACCAGTCTCTTCAATGCACCCAGTAGGATCCCTCTGTAAGCCACATGAGTGGTGTAGTTCAACAGAGGGGCGTCTGTTAAGCTGTTCTCCACCACCACATCCAAGGGAGATAGTGTACCAGCTGAATGATAGATGACAAAAACAGCAGAGGAAGCACTGGTAAGGAGATTTTTGAATATTCAATAACAATCATTTGAAATGAAACTGTATGAATGCTTCAGAAGCTTACATCCCGTCAGAGTCCCAGGCAGCAGCAGCAGCAGAATGGCTGCAGAGAGGAGAACGGGCATCATCGCCATGGCTGTCGGATAACAAACTTAGCTGACTGCAAACTTACTTATACTCCAGTTATCACTGTTTACAAAATGACTGGGCCGAACTTTGTTGATTTAATTTTGTAATATCTGTTAATGTTTTACACAGAGCCAGCCTGAATGTCACCTTGAATTTCTGTTATGACATTTTGATTCAAACATTCAAACACACTCCTCCATCTCTCCCTTAAGGTGTACTGATGCACAGATTATTGCTAAGTGTCATTTTCCCTCGTTTTCTTCTTTTTTTTTTTTGTACCAGCTGGGGTCTCATTAGACCTCCAGGACATTACATTGAACCCTGTGGACATTCAAAACACATTCTACTGTTGGAAAGACAACTATTGTATAATGTGTATCATTGCACCTCTGTGGGAACTATGGATTTATAGTTGATGCAGTGAGCCGTGGTAAATGCTTTACTGTCCCAACTTTTTTTTTGGAATGTGTTGCAGTATCAGAATTGAAGTGAGTTTATTTTGAACAAAGAATAAATTTGATGATGTATCACATCAAATAATGTGCTGCTGTATTGTTTTCAATGTAATACAGGACACCGACAGTTTACACTATTTTCGGTTTTAATTTCAATTTTACATTCTGTCCCAACTTCTTCTGATTTGCTGTTGTATTTTCCTGTTATTATCGATGTAAATGAACTCACTGCCAAATGTAGGAGCTTGTTAAAATCCAAACGTGATTTTTACTGGGGCACGTGCTCCAGTAAAAGGGATCTAACAACACCTATGGCATTTGTTATTTTCCTGAAATCTGTAATTAGTAGTCAGGCAGTGCGCAATGCAGGGAAGTCAGAACAAAAGGGTGGGATTTCTTTAGTTGGCTACTTTCAAAATTGAGCTTCCTCTTGCTGGTTTTTCCAGGATTGCCAGCCCTACCTTTAACACACATATACTTTGTCTAGGGACAGATGTTTTTTGCATACGCAAGATGAAATATGAAATTTTTAGAAACAGCCAACTGGAATTACCTTCAATATGTGGTTGCAACATGACATGATGACTTTCAGAGAGGGGAACTCTTGTTAATTTATGAACTTTAAAAAGCCTTGATGGCAGATCCAGGCAATATGGGAATAAAAACGGAAAACAGAAGATGTAATAAACAGCTGTGGACTACATCTTCCATCATGCCAAGTTTGAGGAGTTAAAGGGACTACATTTTATTCTTTGCTTTGCATAATTCAGGACGGATGCTGGGCACAAGAATACTGAACTACTTGACATTATTTGAATGGGTGGATGGATGGAAGACAAGCAGACAACAATACAGACTTGTGTTTATGTCATGCCCTGGAAGATGGGAGTGGAGTTTAAAAATGAGCAACATCAACAAAGAGACAGCAGTGATCCAGCTCAGCCCAGAAATGGGCTCTGCTGCTCTCTAGTGGCCTGTGCTATGTACACCCACACACAGAGCTGCCAACAGACTTGCCACTGGCAGTCCAACCAGCTTACAGAGGCACTCTGCTGCAGCACAAACACTGTCAGGGGAATCATATACATACTGTAAAAGAAAAGTTCATTTTTAAAGACAGTTAGCTACAAAGAAGGTGGATTACTGGTATTAGGAAAGAAAAAGGTGTCATTTGGGTATAAATTAACTACAAAGATTATCTGGACTGAACTGCGAAGCCTTTTTATCCTAAATAGTGCTGCTGTACCAGGACCCCAGGTTGGTAGTCAGGGCCCACAAGTTGCATCTGTTTGTCATGACATCACTGGCATGGGACAGCAGGCTGATTCTTAAAAGCCACTGAGAAATAGGTGACTTACTATCACTGCAATTTTAGACAGGTTATACTCTTTCTTTTCTTTCCATTGTGCCTGAATAGAAGACAGAGCAAACACAATGGAATTATTCCTTAAAGATCCCATGACATGCTCATTTCCAGCCATTTCATGTTTATTCTTGGGTACCTCTAGATTAGCTTTGCACCCATCATGACTCCAAATAGTCTGAAATTTTTTCTGAACAATAAAACCCGAGAGCCTACTGCTGAAAATGAGAGGACAGTTTGTGAACGTGCACAACTTCTGCTGCTGGTGTTATGTCTTAATCTGTTTCACACATCTCAGTGGGGGGACAGATTTCGACACAAGACTGGTCAGGAAGCCAGGACAACGCATAAACAAAACACTTTGACAAATAAGCTGTTTTTGACAATGACAAATACCTCAAATCCTACCTGACATGTTCAAGCCAGAATATAGAAGATGGCTTGAACATGTCAAAAAGTGGACAGCACAATGAGCCGCAAGAGCGTTAATATGAATTTCTCCTCCATAGACAGGTAAACAACAATACATATACCGATGAAAAGAGATGTGTAACACTCTAAACAAAGTGGGTAAATGAGAAATCCCATATTTTAACTGGCATAATGCTGACATAGCAACTTTCCCAGCCTTGCAACAATTCTCTACAGAAACAACGCATTAACAGACATACAGTGTGTGTTGGTTACTGTTACATCCCACCGAGTAGTGGAAACTTTAAGGTCAGTAAATCCAACTAGTGGTCGCTGCATCTTCCACCACAAATCCCTTGAGTTACAGGCAGTGACATTCCCAAAGCAGTGAAATTACAATTCCAACAGGTAGCCTTGCACCAACAATAACATCATAGCTGGTTAGAATCCTCTCGCCAACACATCACATGCAGCAGACACACTGGCCTCAAGCAGTAAAAACAAACAGACACTGTGCTCTGGGGGAATCCCGAGCTGATGAGCTGATCATTCACCACCCCAGGGGGCTTCTCTGGCTGCTTGGTTGTAGGTTAGACCCAGTCAGGTAAAACAGCGAGTCCCTGTACAGGAACATTCCTGGACATGCAGTAACCTCAGGCTCTGTATTTTTCTCCACATCCTGTGGTCACAGAGCAGCAGGAGGTAAAATATATCCACAAAACCGCACACAGTTGAAAAATTCCAGAGATTATCACCGGTCAGGGAAATCCGTGAACTGTTAAGCAGGAAAAAAGTCTCATTTGTGAGAGTTTGTGAGAGTTTATATAAACCAAATTGCTTCTGCACGGAAGTACAACATAGGTACAGCTCATTTTTTGAGCTTTCAGTCATGTTTATAATTGACCATTGTAACATTGTAGATAGGTCAGAAAACAGAAAAGCATGTAATGGGCTCTTTAATAAAGTAAAATATCAGTTATCTGGGATACAAGAAAGCTAAATTAAAATACAAAAATTAAAGATCCTCTAATTAAAGATGCCTCTGTTCTGTCCAAGATGCTAACCCAAAACCACGCTTCCTTTCAAATTTCATATCCAGGGTGCAGCCAATGATCAGTCCACATGTCCTTGTCTGGTTGATCAGTGACACAGTCCATTATCTTGCTAAATGAACAGTTAATCCCATTAAAGGTAACACAATACAATGCTTTACTTTCATAAGATAACGCCCCCATACAGCAATCATCTTTCTGTTGGATATTCTAATCTGTGCATGCCTATGTTCAGGCATGCACAGATCTTTCTGGTTGTATTGTTGAACAGTATTTATAACACTGATGAAATCTTATTTTTGAAAAAGATTAACAAAAAGTTATATCAAAAAATCAAAAATAAATCAATGCAGATTCCAACATTATGGAGAGCAAAACATTTTATTACTAACACTGGAATAGTTCTGTTTGTATATTATTATAATACAGAAACTAACTGCTTTACAAAAACAAAATGATACAATATCACATGTATCAAATCAAATCAAATTTTATTTGTATAGCGCCAAATCACAACAAAAGTCATCTCAGGACACTTTACAAAGTAAGGTCTAGACCTTACTGTTATCAATATTATTACATAGGGAAAACCCAACAAACCCCCCTTGAGCAAGCACTTGGCGACAGTGGGGAGGAAAAACTCCCTTTAACGGAAGAAACCTCCGACAGACCCCGGCTCTTGG
>NW_018128094.1:511957-514132 GCF_001952655.1 Monopterus albus
ACCGCTCTCATTATACAGTATGTGTACACATGTCTGAGCATGAATTATTGTGGTGTGAGCAGTGTAAGTAAAGAAAGGAAGTAAGAAAAAAGAAAAACATCCCTAATTTCTTTTATCCTCCATAATCATGTATCATATCTTCTAACTTAAATGTACAAGTTAAAGTGGAATATTAGTTTATATAATCACATTTAAACTTCTGCTAATTTACTAAACATACTTTAAATCAAAACTGTACCCAAATTCCTAACTTTCAAAAGACCTTAAATTTACATGTTACAGTATAAAATGTATTATTACCTCTTCCAAAGGTGCAGGTTCTGTTTTTGCCAGTATTCGTTGGTATGTTTGATTGTTAACAGCATAACTCAAAAAGTAATAAACTGATTTTGCTGAAATGTTTTGGAGAAGTAGGGTATAGGACACAGAGCAATTGCTTAGATTTAGGTGCCAATCTGTGTCATGATTGGGCCAGAAGTAGGTTTTCATGGTCGAGCAATCATATATGTGTTAGGACCAATCAATCCTATAAACCACATACTAAACTGAGGGACTCAAAAGGTTGAACTCTAATTCTGGACAACAGAAAACAAAACTTTATTAGCATGAAGAGGATGGCTGAGATGTAGCAAAAACACTGGGAGTAGGTTGAGTATCAGAACTGAGACTGGCAGGTTGGCAATGTCTGACCAGTGTGTGAGGACAGTAGAGCTGGGATGGATGAATTGCCAGGAGTGGCAAGAGGGCTGGAGCAGAGAGGGAATACTGGATTCAACTGAGAGAATCACAGCATCAGCCAGAGTCATGATGGGGCGAGCTGAGCGGAGGAGATAGTCTGGAGGCCACACAGAGAAGGCTTAGCCCGAACAAGGAAGGAAAGCTGAGCTGATGAATAAGAGGTCACGCTGAGTGGCCACAGCTAAAGCAGAGCAATCTTTGGTGGAGGTTTGAAATCCTGATGTGAATCATTATCTGCTGTGTGCTGACAATAAATGAATGTGAGCAGGAAGATGATGTGACCCGATGTCTTCACTCTGTCTCCTGTGTCTGTCTGTCTGTCTGGATTAGGTCTTTTTAGAAGTTTGGAGGACACTTGCTTTCCGTCCTGTTCAGGAATCACACTGACAAACATAAATACTACTACTTTGTATCTGTTAGCTCCACCAAGGTTGGGGATTATGTTTTTGCTGGTGTTTGTTGGTTTGTTGTTTTGTCTGTTTGTTGTTAACAGCATAACTCAAAACATAACAAACAGGTTTTTATTACTTTTTGTGGGGGAGGTAGGGCATGGCTCATGGAACAATTGATTAGATTTTGTTGCTTATTAGTACCATAATTTGGATACAGGAATATTTTAAAATATTATTGTGAGATCTGGAAAGGCTTCTTGACTATGGCTATGCGAGCCCCCTTGTGGCCAAAGTGTGCAGCTGTTCTGCTGAGCACGGAGCACCGAGGTAGTCAAAGCCCAAGGCTACTGACAGCTGCCTATCCCTTGTTAGTAAAACAAGTGTGAAGAAAACCAGGCACTGAGCATCTCCTCATTAATACCATCCCTACAGTCAAACACAGTGGTGCAGCATCATGTTATGGGGAGGTTTTTCTGGGTAACTGGGAGACTAGTCAGGATAGAGGGAAGGAGGGATGTCAAAAAATCTAGAGCAGTTCTGAGTGAAAACCTTCTCCAGAGTGCTCAGGACCTCAGGCTGTGGCGAAAGTTTACATTTCAACTAGACAATCACACAAAGCAAACTGCCAAGAACGCACAGAAGTGGCTTCAGGAAAACTGCTGTGGAGCAGCCCAGCCAGAGTCTGGACCTGAACATCTCTGGAGAGACCTGAAAATGGCTGTGCACCAACACTGCTCATCCAGCCTGGTTGACATGGAACGATTCTGTGAAGAAGAATGGAAGAAAATTCCAAAGAAAGGTGCCAAGCTTGTAGCTTCATCCCCAAACAGACTTGAGGCTGTTGCTGCTGTCAGAGGTGCTTCAAACAAGCACTAAGTGAAGAGTCTGAATACTTCTGCAAATGGGATGTATTATTTTTAATATTTATTTTTGTGGAGTATTGTGTGTAGATTGAACAAAATGAACTGAACGCATTTTAAGACGAGTCTGAAACAAACTGTGGAAACTTAAGGCTCGAAAACTTTCCTGACTGTACTTGCACTTT
>NW_018128094.1:516434-516616 GCF_001952655.1 Monopterus albus
TAGTGGAATTGTTTCCCACATCGAGTAGAATCCATTAGTGGAAATTCAAACGTTATTAGAAAATGGTCAGACAGAAGAGGGTTATGGGGAAAAACTATTAAGTGTTCAGTTTCGATGCCATATGTCAGAACAAGATCAAGAGTGTGATTAAAACAGTGAGTGGGTTTATTTACAGTTTGAGA
>NW_018128094.1:518148-540972 GCF_001952655.1 Monopterus albus
GTATGTTGTCACTCAAAAATTCAGATGAACCTAGAAAATAGTGAGTTTAATTCCTAAACAATCTGGAAGCAAGCACAACGCAGTGCAAATACAGAAAACAGGAAATGAGTACGGTTTACCGCAGGAAACAGCAGTCCGTCAAAGGTTCCGCATCTCACAGGACCCCGTATGTATGTATGTACAGTGTAGTAAATATACCATCTCAAATTGTACACAAAGTATTTACAATTGTCACACAATTGTCATGTACTGCACGTGTGTGAAAACTCAAGACTAATACACTACAGACATTAGATTTTGCATAACATCAAATAAAACATGCCACATTTTGAGGTTTTTCATCTTCACAAACCCATGACTGTTTTCAAATTAGTGCAAGTCAACCAATGGTTTAAGAGGTTATAGATAAGAGAATGCTTAATGTTTCCATTCACACGCAAGTCAAACTGAAACCAGGAAACGATAGTGATCTGCTGACATGACCTTGAAATAAAGCTGACCTTCTGATTTCTCCCGGTTTTCTTGTCAAAGGTACGCTCGCTGATGGTAGAGTCTGTGGTTACACTGCAGAAGGAAATCAGGGAGTGTAGCTTTAAGAGAGGTTAGAGACGAGGGACTGAGATACAATGAGATGTTTCTGTGAAAGCTGACACTGAAAGTAGAATAAACTTGTACCTTTAGACCCAAACATCCTTCTAACCTGGATCTTTGCAGTCACTCAGTACTAATGCATCACTGCTGCAAGCGTCCTGGGTTTGGGATTAATAGCTTAATGGTGATGATACCCCATGTCTGACTGTGACTAGGCCTATTTACATGCAGAGGAAGGTGCAGTGATTGGCCAGGTGTGCTGTGGGGCTTGGAAAGTGTGTACTATTTTCCCCATTTGTAAAATTCACCACCTCTTTCCAATGGCAGGCTCTCTGTTCTACCTCTGAGTGACCAAGTGTAAACGCTTTTCCCTTCAGATGTGGCATATAGACTAGTTTGTTTAAAGCATACTAGCTGGGCTGGTAGTCCAATTTTCTGAGGCAGGGTTCTGACTTAGAAATGGAAAATCTATTCTTTTTTTTTGGCCCTGACTCGCTTAAAAACAAGTCTGTTAGTGGCATGCTGTCTGGTTTTGTAAAAGATGTACTACAGTGACATGCTAATGCAGAGCCAGCTCTGGCCGATATAACAATACCCATAACATTGCTCGAGACTTTTAAAAAGAATCCAATATTATTATACTGGCCAAGACTTTTTGATAAGGACCCCAGTTACAAGAAAACACTGACGGGAGACATGATACTGACTGTGATGGATGACTTAGGTTTTTGTAACATGGTGAAATAATCAACAGCTGCCTGGCAGCTTAGAAACACATTCACCTGTGGTTAAACATCTCCAGCACTGCGGGCTTTAGAAAACAGCCAGTTGTAATGTGATCTGTAGTGAGTGAGTTCAAACTGAAACCTTGAGGTGCATTCTACAAATGTGCCCAGAACACACAGCTCCCAGCAATCCGAATTATTAGTACTTTAGTTCTTAAAGGAAAAAGCCACCATCTTACACTCTTCCACTGAAGAATCCCATCAATCTATATTGGCTGGATCAATGTTATGATGACTTGTGACTGAGTGATATACACTGAGTCCAGATGTTTACCACTTCTGTTTCACATCTGTGAAATACTGCCCATTATTTCACTACAGTGTGGAAACAGAAAAAGCCTCAATACTGTGTTATGCTGGAATAAGGGAACACACGACTGAACAGTGTGCGTAGCTACAGTAGTGTACAAGGGCCCGCGGTAACAGCTGAGAGCAAATGTCTGATCAGACTCTGTCCTGTTAACTTCTTGGATCTGATACCGACTGTGATCACACATCGTCATCCAACAGTGTGAACATTTCTTCCTAGAGAGAGGAGTCTCACAGTCTTGGTGCTGTTTCTGTTCTGTTGTGACCTAGACAGCTCCCAGCACCGACTGGTAGTCCAACTGGCTTCTAGGGTTAAACAGTAAGATATTTCTATTAAAAAAAAGCGTGTTTTTAAAAACAGTGTTGCTATTGATCTGAACAGCAGCTCAGCTCGACTACAAAATACTCAAAGCTTCTTGTAAAGTGGATTTTAGCACACAAGACAAAACTTGGTTGTGGGTCGAGCTCAGGCAGCTGAGGTGTGTGTGTGCGTGTGTGTGTGGTGGGATCAAACGTCACACTTTCCCTGCCTCTTCTTTATTCAAACGGTCACTCGAGGTAATCAGTAAGAGCAAAGCCTCTGTGGTAACAGGCAACTCAGGAGGTGGCATCACATGGCACTGAGCTGGCCTTGTTGGCTGTAGAAATCTAATCGGTGGTCAACAAAGGAGTCGAGAGTTGAGCATTATTGCCTATTACACAATTTTCCTCGTCACTGTGTAAACAACTTAAAATGCCATGCTGCTGAAATCACACTTCATACTAAAAATAACTAACAAATAAGCTAAATAAAAGTAAAACACACAAAAAAAGCTTGGAGTTATTTACATGTTGCATTTCCCCTAGTGTTTTGCAATCTTCATGTTAATACACTGAAAGTGAAAAGAAGAAGCTTTTTGGAAAGTGTTTGAAAAGAAGATTTGTGTAGCACTTTCTAGCTGTACAGGATAAATACTTTCAGGCAACTGGGTATAATGGATGATTGTATATCTGACGATCATTGGAGGCCGGTCGGGATGCAGCCTGTGAGAACTAGTGGTGATATGGACAGTTCGCCTCCAGAATTAGTACCTGTTCTTTGTCCCCAGTAAGGTTGGACTTTTACTTTACAAATTGTACACATTGAAAAACCCTGACAAAGGCACACAATGGAGAAAACATCAACACTGAAATTAGCACTAAGGACTAGTTATACATAATCTGTCTATGTAAAACATGAACAGGACTGGGAGAGAGGAGCTGCAATGTCCGAGCAGGTCCGGAGAGAAGGTCCAGCAGTCATTTGGTCCATCTTGCTGACATAGGAGTGTTTAGTTGTGAGGAGGGGCCGAGGGACGGGTTACAGCTCATACTTGGACCACATAGGCAGTTTCTTTTTCTGGGTCCTGCCTGTCTTAGACATGTCACAGTACGTGTCCAAAGTCATGCTTCATGTCCACACTGACTCCCAGCAGTCTCTTCTGTCATTTGAGATGTGATGTCCCTCCCTGCAGAGGACTCAGGCTGCTGCTGAACACTGTCCATCCATGAAGAGCTCACATAGCAACAGCAGAGGGAAAAGACTCTACAGAAGTTGCTGCTCCACCGGGTCTCAAATCAAAAAACTTAAAAAAAAAAAAAAAAAAATCTCAAGCAGCACAGAATTCAGGTTCCTCCTCAATGCAAAGCATAAAATCACTTGTTCTGCTGCCAAAGCAACAAGCATGAGGAGGAGGAGGAAGTTATAAAAGGGAAGTGTAGCATGAGGCCTGGCAGTCTGAGGGAGGGATGGTGTTCTCTGGCTAATCAGACAATCTTCTTGATACTGGGCCTCTTGAAGCTGCCGGCACTGCGCTGCTTCTGGACCTGGCTGGCCGAGCCATGGCGAGTGCGCCCCCCACTGGACAGAGCAGAGCTGGGGGACAACTGCACATTCTCCTTGTCCACACCTGGAGGAACACAGGGACACATACTGTAACACATGGTTAAAAGCTGGGTGTGTCCACTAAACCAGAGAGAAGCCATTTTCAGCTGTCTGGTCCATTTCAGGGTGGAAGCTGCTTTAATTTTAAAGCTCTCTTTCCTGCTAAAGAGTGAGGATGATCTGAAAATATACAAGTACCCTATTGTGCCTGCTGTCTGTCACATGAGCCTCCCATCTTGTATGTTTATCACAGACAGAGAAAAAGCTAATGATCAACATCATTTTACTTACACAACTCAAATAAGAAAAACAACTTTATTCAGTAACACAGGCACAGCTCGGCAGCTGGAAACACAGTTTCTTGTTCTTGTCATTCTAAACTCTGCAGCTATTGTATGTCCCATTTCTTTCCGTCCCATCAGGGTGAGTGTACCATATCCACAGTACACTGTAATAACAGCCCAGAGTTCAAGTTAACGGTGCGCTGTGTTTATTATAAGCTCTAAGTGCAGTCTCTTGTTGCAATACTCTTTTCACTCTGTGTAATAAAAGTGATCAGAGCATTTTTTCAGGTTTCATCAACAAATTTGAGACTATTTTAAGACCACTTTGAATGCAGGTTAAGACTTATTTCCAGCCCCAACTCCCCTCCACCCAAAGAAGATAACAGTTTGTCATTTCAATCACAAATTGAAATATATTTTCACATTCACGGCTTGAAGAAGCATCTAACAGCCTACGTTATCATGCCCAGTACTTGAAATGACTGACAGCGGTGTAGCTGCCTGACTTCACCTGCTGTCAATAACACCTGGAACTTGACTGATCAGGATGTGCAGAATATTTATCATAGTTCATGAGCTGCTTTTATTTATTTTGTGTGACTGTGTATAATTATTGTGTGTGGATTTGGGGTCAGAACAGCATTTCTCAACGACGACCTCTGCTCAGCTCCTCTCTCATCAACACTCACAGTAGGTTTCCACACAATGACAAATGAATTATAAAACAAACTGACTTAAAATCCTGTAATTTCACAAGCAGTGACTTGTGGTTCAGACAGATAATTACAGATTATAGATGTTTATGCAGAATCTTGGGTCTCAAATTCTGTTTTAAGTTTTAATTAGTGTAGCAGAATTCTCTGGAACATGTTTAGATTTATGTGCTGTTTTGTTATGCTGTGTCAGACTAAAGACTGAAGTGTGGGAGTCACCGGTGTGGGAAACATCTGCTTGGTTCTGGAGTATGATTTTAGTCAGTTGCAGATTTTGATCTTGACCTAGTTTAAAACTAAAAAGGCTAACAGAGTACAGAGAGGAGGAACAGAGGTGCACTGTTGTTCTTCCAGTAACAGTTTGCACTTAGGCCATGCAGACAAAGTGTCTGCCGTGTGTGTGTGTGTGTGTGTGTGTGTGTGTGTGTGCGCGCGCAAGACCTGGTGAATGCTGTGAGGTCGCCAGTGAGGTCATGGAGTTGGACAGGTTGAGATTGGCAGTGATGCTGAGCTGGCTCTGGCTAGTGGGGGGGTATGGGGAGGTGGGCGTCCTCAACTGCTCCTCCCCTCGCTCCTCATCGGCCGCCGGCAGGTAGCTGTCGATCAGCGCCTCCAGAAACTTGACGATCAGCTCAGCATAGTCCGGTATCTGGGTTTGCTACAGGTTTAGTGGGTGGGTGGCAGAGAAAAGTTTTCATATGTTACACTGTGGGCATTTAGAAAATCTAACAGTACACTGTTAGACACACTGTTGCTGATCTTATGACATCATGAAATATAGCAAGGAGGAAATATTCACTTTTCATACTTTCTTGAAAAGTCCAAAATTGTTTTTTCTTTTGGTTTGAAGAACTGCTTTCCAAAGAAAAGATTTTGTTTGGCCCATATCCTTTGAATGTGGAACAACAAACTTATCACTGTATAATGTCAACTCATTCTGTCTGGCAGATCCTCTCAGCCTCTGTCAGATTAGGCGGAAGTGTCTGTAGACTGTCATCTTCAGGTCTCTGCACAGATGTTCTCTGGGGTTTAAGACTGGGCTTTGGCTGGGGCCCTCAGGGACAGTCAGACGTGTCCTGAAGCCACTCCAGCATTTTCCTGGCTGTGTGTGCTTCAGGTCTTTGTCTTGCTGAAAGGCAAACATCGCCTCAGTCTCAGGAACACCTCAGGCCTTAGATCAATGACTGACCTTGTTGATATACGTATCATAGGATCTAAGGCTGTATGTCTTGGAGACTTGGGTAAAGAGAGGAGCAGAGCTGTCAACTGATTACCATCTGGTGGCGAGTTGGATCAAATGACAGGGGAAGCAGCTGGACAGACGTGGCAAACCAAAACGTGTAGTGAGGGGGCACTGGGAACACCTGGCTGAAGCCCCTGTCTAAGAGGTCTTCAGCTCACACCTGCAGAAGAATTTCTCTCACAGCCTGGGGGAGGCTGGGGACATGGAATCTGAATGGGCCATGTTAAAATTCTCCTTTGCAGGAGCAGCTCTTCTGAATTGTGGTCAGAAGGTCATTGGTGCCCGTTATAGTGGCAACATGAGAACCTGCTGGTGGAAACTAGTAGTGAGGAAAGCTGTCAGGCTGAAGGAGGAGGCCTACAGGGCTAGGCTGGCTCAGGGGTATCCCGAAGCAGCTGAAGGGTACTGGCAGGCCAAATGTACTGCAGCTCATAGTTGGGCTGTCTTGGTTGACCCACTTCTTTAATGTGGCATGGAGAAAACAGGCACTGTGGACTGGCAGACTGGGGTGGCTGTTCTCATTTTTAAAAAGGGGGACCTGAGAGTGTGCTCCAATTATTGCCACAGATGGACTCCAGTCAAGGTCTAGACACATCTAAAAGGAAATTAAATCAAACTGGATGGACCTGACCACACTCTGGAGGGCCAATTCCAGTCCAATCTGATGCAGCCTGAGAGGATCTGCCAGGAAGAACAGGATAAACTGCCCAAATCCAGGTGTGGATGATTTGGTGAAACTTACCCAAGACGTCTGGAAAATGTAACTGCTGCCAAAGGGGCTACTGAATTAAGGGTCAGAATACTTTTGTATAAGAGATTTCCATTTGTGAGTAATTTCTAAAAACATTATTTCAATTGTTGAGTTAATGAGTACAGATTGATGGCCAAATGTGACAGGTTTATTCATTCAAAACCAAATAAAGGGTGCAAAACAGAGAAGGGGTTTGAAGACTTTCAGAAGCAACTGTATTCCAAGACACAATCTTAAAACATAATGCTACAAATGATGCCTACAACTTTTTCCACTACTCTATATACTACAGATAATATTGTCTCCATTACCAATGTCAATAATGACCTTTCTTTTTGGATTATATTGACTTCATGAAGAGCTGAACAGTGGGATGAAAAGTCTGTCTTCAAGTTCTTCTGCAATGAACTGTCACATGCATTGTGTATCAGGCATACTGTGCTTTCATTCTGTCAAGTTACCTGCCCATGACATTAAATGTGATATGATCCATCTCTACAGGGTGATAGATGGAGCTAATGTTCCCACACTCTTGGCTGCATTTTCTAAAGTGTTGAGCAGCTGGTAGACTCAGTATGAGCTAAATACTAGACTTCAGATCATCTCTAGCCTCTCTGCTGCGTGCGCAATGCTTTATATATCACTACAACTGGTAGGCTGGTTGCAGAAGCGTACCATAATGGCCTCGTAAGATAAATTTCTACTGTGTGGGCGGCCAAGGCTGCCTAAGAGAAAATGAAAAAAATGACACCACAAAAAGGAATAATTCATACCTTAGAGAAAGGTCCGGCAAACCTCCACAGCCCATTAAAGCCGAAGCCTGTGAAAAGGGAAGGGGGAGACAAGTAGCAAAGGTGACTTACAGGACACAGTTAACTGTCAAAACTTTAAGAAGCTTCCCGTTTTAGGTAACAGGTGAGTCCCAGCTGTACGACTAGTGCAGTTAACATGCTTGTCCTGCAAAGAATGACTAAACGTCAGCATGTATTACTTTGTAAATAAGATGGCTGGTACTGGGGGGGCGACTCTTCATGGTACACCACACTCTGGACGATGCCGTGGACAGGGTTCAGGAGGTTGGTGTCCTGGCACATGGACAGCACAGTGTTGATCTTGGAGTCCAGCAGGTTGTGGCTAAGGACAAGAGACATGCAAACATCTTTGGTCTGTATAAATGTGCTCTGTGGACAGTACTGTATGTGCAGGAACTATTGATGACAGTTTGTACTAAGGCTTTGTTGAAATTAGACTTCCACCGATAGTAATAGCCCTGGTAACTAACAGGAAGTTAAACCTAAGGTTCATCATACATCTAAAGCTGGGGCATCAGGGGAGCTTATAAAGCCACAGCAAAGTACACACAGTGGGCTTATATTTGGTTTTGCAGACTCATGTCAAAAAATAGACACGTCTTCCTGTGCCATCTCAGCCCTCAGCCATTTACGGTCAGAGATGTCTAAATTCACCTGGTGCTCAAAACTGTCTAGCTGCTCACTATAGGGCTCATTTATTATGAACTCGATGACTGTGACTACAATGTTTTCTAGTTTATAAGTTTGCTCCCATGCTGTGAACCCCAGTGCACATGCACATTAGTGTCCCCCTGTTGTCCATGGCCATGAACTCCCAACTCAGCCTGTTAAGACTTTATATTGGTATGAGGTCACAAAAACAGTCGCTTTTAAAAATGTAAAAATCCAACACACATCAAGGATGTCAGATGTATGATTGTTTTTATTTCATATACACACAAACTTCTTTCAACTACCAACTTTATAGCTAGTCCATGTGCCTTTTCTCTCAACACAAAATGTTTGTATATATATTTTAAAAAGTCTGTATAAGGTTGATTGTTAATATTTTATGATCGGTTTTGTATTATTCTGAATAAGTGAATTATGAATTTGAAATGACTGGTGTATGTCGTGACTGGTAAACAACCAGTGGCTATTGAGCCATCAGAACCTTTAAAACACACACCTGTTAGATTATTACAAAAGTGAGCCTGAAGAAGCTGCAATGCGAAACACCTTGCTCATAAACTTAGTGCATATTAAATAAAGAAGATCATACAGCTAGACATCTCTGATGTGCAATGGATTTTTACATTTCTGTGACATTTAAAGAAACCTGTTGTCCTTCGGCACCCAGATGGATGGATGAGCTGTCTATGTTGTCACCAGCTGTGCACAGGATCGCTGCACCTCAACTTTTGACCAACAAATGTGCTTTCTAGGGTCTGGTAAAATTTTACACATACATTATAAAATCGCCATGGACTAAAAATTCATAATTCAAAGAGTGATTATTGGCCTGGTTTGTAGTTCGAGGTGTCCTGTCAACTGTTTTACAGTCGTCTCTTATCATTGTGGTCTATGGATATAATGCGTTTTTTGGTCACAGGGGGATTTTGTTATGTGCCCGGGCACGGTTCAGTGTCATCGTTTGGAAGAGGTGAGCCCAGGCGCAGTTCAGTTGGACTCAGGCAATGTACATGTGTGTTTGCCAACTGTGCCTGGGCACAGAACACTAACACTATGTGCCATACCATGCCAGAGCCCTTCTCTTCAGCTGCATCATGCTGTCATGCTCCGGCCTGGATTGCTTCAGTGGGGAGGAGTGACAATTGTGCTCGGGCATGGTATGAGACAACTATGCCTTGTGTAAGTACCCCCTTAATTGGAATTCCTACTTGCAATACGTCTAGTTGAATAAGAAACATATGAAAAGTGTCTGATAACTCGCAAGGACATATGTCAGCTACTCACACAACTGGAAAAACCTTTGGGAAGACAACGCTGGCTTCAGCCAAGTACTCATACAGAATCCGCTGGTCAAAGTCATCAGTGGTGTATTTGACCTGGGTGGCCTGCAAAATTAGAGCAACAGGCTATTAACAAAGAGTCAGGGACTAAAGGATGAAAAGTAAGAGCATGATTACTATCAGACATGTTCCTCTGTCTGAACTGGTGCGTGTCCTCACCAGCACAGTTAGCAGCAGAGCCTGGATCTTTGGGTCAGTCAGAACCTCCTCATCCAGCAGAACGTTGGACTCTGATACAGACACTTTACGAAGGTGAGAGTTTCCAATTCTTTGTGTCTCTGTAATTATAATATGAAGGCACTGCATTAAATATCTGCATCACAACGGATGCAGAACTAAAGCCAGGATTGTGTGCTCACCTATCTCATAGTCATTCTCTGCTACACGCCTCATCTTGGGAGGGGTAGTCATACCCGACTCCATCTCTGGTCTCTTTGGTGCTTTGGAGTCTGATATGAGATGGTCAAAGCTCTTCCTGGTGCCTGGCCAACACACAAACACAACAAATACATTCACATGGATTTTATTTATGGATGCTCCTTCTGAGGAGCTCTGTACTGTACAAAGCTAAGGGACAGGTCATACCCAGGAGCTTCTTGGTGTTGGCCTGTGAGGGCTGACCCATGTCCAGGCTCATAGACTTGCGCGTTCGAGGGCTGATCTGGCCCACAGTGGGGTAGTGTGGTGATAGGTAGCGCTCTGAAACCTGAGGTGATGTCCAGGGCTGAGTCTCCCGTAATGTTCTGAGAAGAAGGTGAATGGACAAAGGTGAGGAAACTGCAACGTGGACAATGTGTCATACAAACCAGAGTCATTCTGATACATTTTCGCTACCTTTTATACTCACTTTGTTTAAATTACCTCGCAGAGTTAAACAGATATTGATCACAGATGTACAATCTGTTTCTGAGGTCATGCTTCTTTAAAATTATTACCTCAACTTGTCTTAATGCAGCTGAAAGCTGAAGTCAACACACACATGCTTAGAGATGCACAACTGTTGACTACTAGATACCAATTAAATCATATCTGGCACTATGAAGATGGATTCAACCAGACTAAGAGGGTATTCATGATTTGTACATCCGCATATCTGCCAAGGTTGAGTGACCCAATTTTTGTCATCTTTCCAGGGGGTCTGCAAAGCCCGCATAGCAAAAGCCCCGACTGCGCATGTACCCACAATGCTTCGTCTTTTTCAGCGTATGTGGACAGAAGGCAGACCCTTGATTTGAACTATGAATAAGAACGCATGCATGCCCCTCATCCATGTTCGCATGCGCACAAGGATATGTGCAAAGCACGAATTCCCCTTAAGAGGCTATTCATGCCTTGTAAGTCCGCTGGTCTCCAAAGGTCGAGTGACATAATTTCCATCAGCTTCCCAGGTTCACATGGACTCTGTGTGGATGTCCACATCCAGACCAAAGGTTTGTGTCCGTGTGGATGATCAACATTGCAAAAGCCCCAACTGTGATCGTACCACAATGCTCGAAAAACAGTGTACGCAGACATAAGGCAGACCCTTGATTTGAAGTATGAATACGACACACGAGGGTATGCACAAATCACGTCTAGCCATTAAAAATTCAGCTGGTTAGCATGCTTCCATTAGCAGAAAACACAAGGTAATGTTGAGACTGCTCTGAATTCCATTACTTTTATTTGGTTAAAACGCTAAGTACTGCAACATTTAAAGGAATATTTTCCAGCATTGTGCTTCTCCAGATCTGTCAAATATGACAGACAAGGAAAATACTGTTCACTCTGTCATAAGCCAAACTGGCAATTTGGTTCTATTCACTTCTTGCCACAGCTGGTACCCTGTCCTCTAGCAGATGCTGCAGAAGAGATCATCTGAATCAACCTCGTTTCTCTACAGACAGGAGAACAGATCTTCTGGTGAAACTGCAGAGATTATTTGGATAGGACATAACAGTATGTATATAGAACATAATACATAGGGACGGGTATCGTTAAGATTTTAATACTACTATTACAAATATTGCTTAAGTGTCAGGGACTTTAATGGTATTTTTGTTATTTTTTAAGAGGGGAAAAACACAAAGAACAAAATTAACACTGCTTTACTGTCTCCCATGTACTGTTACAGTCCCTGAGTAGCAAGCTGCAACAGCATTGTTTTGAACAAATCATTAGACTCTGATGTGAATAATGAAATGTTAAAAAAACTGAATGCAGAACATTTTCTTGGACAGTACTGTTACTGTAGGGTATTTTGCCCTCAGCTCCCACATCATCAAACTGCATTTCTCCACCTGTATGTGATGGACTTTTACTGGCTGTTTTGGTGGGCTGCCCGTGTTTCCACCCTTACATGCAAAAGACTTGCAATCACACTTTGAAAGTTTATTTTCTCCACGACTGCCAATAAGCAGGGTCTGTGTGTGTGTGTGTGTGTGTGTGTGTGTGTGTGTGTGTGTGTGTGTGTGATGCACTGTGCACTCTGATCATGCTATGTATTCAGAGAACAATCTTTGATCCAAAAAAGGAAAAACAGCAAACAAGTCTGAATCTTAAAGCTCAGGAGCACATCAAGCCGAGTTTCAACTAGTCAGCCTCTTGTGTTGATGAATAATTAGACAATGGCGTGCTTAGTTCTCCCCTCTGTTCACTGGCTCACCTGCAGCTGGGATCAGTGATGTGACTGGAGTAGGTGTCCATGGGCACCGGATCCATAGACAGGTCAGAAATCAGTAGTGACTTCCTGTGTTTGAGGCTGCAGCGACTTCGAACCTCTTCAGAGACAGTGAGCAGTGCTGCACCAAACAACAAGGAGTTAGGGATGACCCAAACCAACCACACCACCAAAACGAAGAACATCGGTTCTGTATTTCTTAAGTAAAGGCTCGCAACTACAGGTGGTGACTGGATGCTGTTTTCTGACAGCGTAGATAATGATCACTTTCTTACATGTAATATTTCATTTTTCTGAAATGTGTTACTTCCTAAGTTAATCTACAAAACAGTAACATGGTTAAATCTTTGCAAACCAACATAGAGGTCTTTAATTATGTTCAACATTTCTTTATCATAATTCTTCAGTAACAGAATATGATCACGATATTAAATAGGAGCATGATTTTAGTGCACAGGAGGCATGTAAACTGTATAAATAAGAATGTATGTACTGTAGAATAGCAAAGTCAGTGTGTTACATACCAGCCAGATAGGCCACACTCTGGGTGTTGACCTCAAACTTGTCACATTTCAGATGTTTGCTGATGAGAGTCAACAGTGTATGCAGGATTCTCACTGTCCTTGCTACTGTGGTGGGCGATGGATGTCTGTAGCCTAGAGACACAAGTTAGAGACACAGTAAAGACAGGCAATTAGCAACGAGACTCTGATTTAAATGTGTTTGGCACATTAAAATATTTAGACCCCAAAACTATGGAGCTAAGGGAGGAGATGCTCCACCCAGACACAGGAGTAATATTACAGACAGCCTTGCTCACTGTCCCTCTGTCTGAAGAAGACCAACTCCCTTCAGCAAACCCTGCAGTTAAACTCAACCAAGGTTTGTCAGCACCACAGTTCCTAAATCACACCAACATTATGGCTTACCGTACTTTCTGGACTATAAGCCGCTTACTTTTGTCGCTTCATGCCCACACCCTCATCATGGACATCACATGGCGAAATGCATATGATGCAGCTTTCAAGTTACAGGCAATCGATCTGGCTGTCGAAATATCTCATGTTACAACGTGGACACCGGGGTGGGTGCGGCTTATAGTCCGGAAATTACGGTATCTACATGTGTGATGGAAATGAACGTGTATGTCCAATGGCCCAACCCAATCCAAACACCATATTGTAACTGCTGAGCGCCTGTGAATACTTTATCTCTATCAGCAGCTGCTTTACCTTTGAGCAAGTGGCCCACCAGTGCAAAGTTGAAGTTGGCACTAAAGTTGAGGCCCACAAAGTGATCCATCTGCTTACAGTGCCACTCTAAAGGACGCCTGATCTCCATGAACACTTCTTCTGGACTCTGAAGGAGAAAATAAGGAGGAGAGAAGGCGGATGTTGATGGTGGTTCTGGGTCATGTCAACATTGTAAGTAGTAGTAGGTGTCATGTTTTAACATTGCTTTTAAAAGAAAATGCCCTGTGTTCAGGGTGCTACTTCTTGAGACAATGTTTCCTTGCTGATACCTTGCTGTTAAGCCACACTTACAGTACAGACGGTGACACTTTATCTCACACAGGTCAGGATGCACCTGACAACAACCGAGTGCCAAAAATCTGAATACTTTTGTAGATGAGATTTCAGCTTAATTTTTTCAATAAAGACATGAAAGATCATGACTGCTTGTTTTCTCAGCGTAGACATGCCATGTTTGTTGATATTTGTGACTTTAGTGAAGATCATTTCATAATCAATTTCACTGAAGAACAGAGTTCATACATTCATATTGGATCAAAAAGTAATTTAACACCCTGTTTTCGCTTGATCATGCCTGACTGGCATATTTGAAGAATACATCCAAATGTATGCAATGCCACTATTAGTGGTAGTAATCCACCCAAGTACAAATCTTTGTACTGGGAGGTGTGGAGTGCCAGACATCACAGCAACATCACAGCATTTCAATCAAACTGTTTTGCTCTACCAAGAAGCATTACTTTTTCTGGAAATAGCTATAGTAGAATAAGACCAGAATAAAGTGATAAAGTCAGAATGAAACTGTCTGTGGGGAATTAATGTGAAGTTCTTCCTCAAAAACAGTCAAGTATGTATGTTTTCGAACGCCTCTCAGTGAGCTGTCCAAGCCAATTTAATATATAATAATGAGAAGCGTAGGTGGTTGACACAACTTCAAAGTGTGGGTGACGTGAGCAGATCTGCTTTCTGAGGTGTACAGTGTGTATTCCTGTGTATTTTACCTTGTCATTGAAGATGCGCATTGTGTCTAGAGTGTGGAGGTTTTGCTCCAGCAATGCAGTTCCAGCAGAGTACAGGTTGACTTCATCCAGCTGCAGCACTGCTACTGCCACCCAGAACAGAGCTTTGTGCATGGGGGACTCCTGTAAACACATACAGGGTAACACAGTGTGACTGGCAGGAAACAGCAGGGGAGGGCTGTGCTGGTATTATCAATGACCTAAATACAGTAATGATTGTATACCTTGCTGAGTAGAGGCTGCAGCTTGGTCAGAGCAATGACTGTGGCCTCTATTAATACTTGGCTGTTGTAATTGTCTGGACCCTTCAAACAGCTCTCCAAACCCTGTTGATGGTGGGATGAAGACAGAAGAGAGAGAAGGAACAGGAGCATTACATCAGGTGAAGTAGCCTAACCGGACAATAGCCCAGCGTTAGTGGACGTGCGTTGTAATGGGTGTCTTCTGTTGAGTTTGAATGGGCTGGTCAAGAGCACAGGTCTGACAGCTGAAGGTGTGCTCTCACCCGGTCGATGCTGAGCAGAGGGCTGGCCTTGCTGAGGATTCGGATGATCTGCTTAATCTGGCCGTGACTAACTCTCTTACTGATGCAGCCAAACACCACCAGTGCTCTGGGCTGGAGCGACGGGTTGTACTGGAATGCAAACCTGAATTCCAAACACACACAAGTGCATATAATTGACACTGCTCTTAGGAAAGATGCATCAAAATGGGATGGGATGGAATGGAGGAAGTTCATACTTCTGTGCGAGCTCTGTCCATTGGTCTAACCACTTGCAAGCTGGGATGTCCCTCATACAAGCCTGAGGAAAGACAACACAGATTCAACAGTCTGAAAGAAAAAACAGAGGTTTGGAAGCCCTCGTACTTCCCCAAAGACCGGTGTGAGCTTGTATGCAAGTTGTCAATCTTTTTCACTTTGACAGATTAGACAAGTGGACCACAAATGAGTTGTCAGTGTATGGGAAACACTGGACCTGCAAACCTGAACAGGTCAAGAATAGAAAGCATGTTTGGCTGGTATCCTACCACACAAACAAAGTTTGTTAATGAACTACTGAAACTGTGGCAACGAGTTTTCAACTGATAATCAAAATTAAGAACTGCTTGCTGCCTTTGTCTTGTTTCTTCTCCTTTCTACTTCTTCCATTGTTTTGTTCCACCATCAATTAGGTATACAACAGCAAATACAAAGAAGAGGTATTTTAATATTGTACTAACATTTTCTGCCATATCTCCTAGCACTCACTGAAATCTACATGGTTTTCCCATAAGAAATCAATGAACTGGAGGAACAGAGTGAAAAACTTGACTTTCTCTGCTGACCTCCATGATTTCCAGTAAGGCCTCAGTGACGGTCTCCAGAGAGGACAGGGCAAATGTCTCCCTCTCGTAGGAGCCAGGCGAGAAGGAGCGGTCTCTGTAGCTGGAACGGAAGGCGATGACAGCAGCGGACTTCACTTTGCTGATGCCGAAAAGCAGGTAGAACTTGGGCAGGGAGAACTCAGTCAGGCTCAGCCTCAGGACCTGCTTCGTCTCCTCTGGAAGCATTCGACAGAACAACACATTTATTATGACAGCACACTTGCTGTTATTTTTTTATGCATGCATCCACCATGCTGTGTGCATGCTCCCCACTGCTATGGAATCTCTAGCTTGGATACACTGAGCTTTGTTCCTTCCATACACTGTGAGATTACTGAAAGTAACAAAACACTGACTCGTACTATGGCAACAGTCCTTACCACTGAAGTTGAGCTGCGAGCAGGTGCAGAGGGAGTGGATAATGTTGATAACCAAACCGTGGGTGGACGCCCTGAGGGACAGTGGCCCGGTGGCTACCAGCAGGGTAACCACATGGAACAGGTATGGCAGGTGGGCTGCAACATCCAGAGAGTTGTTGAAGGACAGCATGAGCATGTAGCGAGCCAGGATGGCGATGTCGTCCCACATCAGATGCTGCTCAAGTGTGGGCGTTGGTGACAGGCACGTCTTGTCTATGATCTTGCACATTCGACCAATAACCTGCCACAAAGAATAAGTGAAGACCGATATTAAAACAGCACAAACAAAAGCCAAACTTCTCGTATGGCTGTCAGAATGGTGACGGCAAAATAAAACTCGTTATTCAACAACCTTTGTTCATACAAATAAACACTACTTGAGCAGCCATCATGACAAATTCCATATAGTATTACTGTAAAACATGTAGGTGACAGCCAATATGGCCACACTGATCCACCATATCCATCATCAATCTCTCAAAGAGATAAGATCTCACCATGAAACACTACTACCTCTGTGCAAAACCAACTCACTACTCTTTCAGTCAGCTGTATTCAAACATTTGTGTCTACAGTGGAGCAATCTGTAAACACAGCACTGACATTACCAACTTATGAAGCTGATGCTAAGCAGAAGCAAGGTGATACTTCTCTACCAGCCATCCATTTCACATTACACATAATTATTTGATTCATTGTTGATGTAAAAATAATGGCTAGCTTCAGTTTACAGTATGTTCAGTTTTAAGCTGGCCACTTACTGTAGGTTCACACAAGCAGTAAGAAACATCTCAAACTCCAAACACTGTACAGCTCCTGTCAAATAAAGTCATCAAGTAGAAGTTGAGGTGAAACTCATGTTTTGATCAATCTATTTTGCCAAACACTATAAGAACATGTAGCACTTCCTGACAAATATGGCCCTATCACGCCAGTCCATAGTGAGAATACTGGATAAACACTGTGCATGTCTCTTTAGGCATGTACAGTGACCCGTACTGCTAGAGTTAAAACCATTTAGAAAATAGCATTTATTCAACTCTTGGTTGACAAAGAGTTCAAGAGCAGCAGACAAGGCTCCATTGTGCTGTCCTGCCATGACATGACATCAGAGAGCAGCCCTGTAGAAAACATAAGCACAAACATTCATGTATACATGTAGCATGTACCAATTTGGCCTTCTTAAATTAAGTGCAACACAGTGGTAAAATTACATGAAATCACTGAGGGGAGCAGCACTTCAGCTAAAACACTGCCTGACTTTTCTTAGTCAACAGTCTTCACAATGGCCACCATTCAGTGCGGTGCTGGTGTCTGCCATAATAGGAGCCAGGGCTTGGCTTTTCTTTTGTGTCTGCTCGTGTATGTTGTGTTTGTTTGTCTGAGTAGCAGGCTGAGTTTGGATTCAGAGCACACAGATGATGGACAGTGAGTGGATGAGTTTGTCTCTGTGGATATTCTAAGTCGAGAGATTTACAGCTGTGGATTGAATTTTTCCATTAATAAGTAAGTCGTCTTTTTTTTTTTTTACGTTCAATGCTGAGCTCACATCAGTGTTAACTTGGTGCACAAACTAACACTTTTAAAAGTTCTATTCATTCATTTTAATCAATGAGCTATAATTAATAATAACAGTTATTTTACCAATATGGAAAAGTATTATTCAAAATGAATTTAGTAACATTTCAGCAAGTACCAAGCACATTTCCCAAAAAGCCTTGTCAATGAATAGTGGCCTGGGTAATAGAGTGGTGGTATTTGCACCCATGCAAACCCAAATGCAATGAAGAGGTTGAGGAAATGTGAAACTAAACCTCTGCAATGGTATCTGAAGATTTGCACTACATGAATGTGTAAATGGGGCAAACAAAAGCAAGAGAATCTGTTTAACTTGGAAAAAGTCAAAAGAACATGACAATGACACAGCAGTCCAACTGCGTTTCTGTATTTTCATATAAACCAGGATATCATGTGGTCCCTACTACCACTTAGTAATTTCCTTCCTCAAATATCTCTCTCTCTGCTGCACTTGAAAATGGCTGGCAGTGAAATCCCTTATAGAGCCAACACACACTGATCACATTGTGCAGCCTGGAGCACACACCAGACAGACACTCATTAGAGGCTGAAAAAGGTGCTGATCACTTACTAGATAGTGCTAAAATATTACTTTTCTGGAGAGTTGATACAAGGCAAGAGGAGCAGTTATTCTGACACAGTTTTGATGTTGTGTGCTTCCAGCTACAAGCGCGAATGAGAAGCGAATGACTCACACCCTAATGAGGATGAATGTGAGAAGAATCAGTTGGTCAAACAGAGCTACAGCTACTTAATGAAGCTGACTTAACAAGCAGCAAAGAGGGCTGCCCTCTGTTTGTACTACAAGCAGATTACCTTAACACATCAGGATCCTACATTCAGCACAGGTGCAGTGTGGAAGAAGAAGAACAAGCATTTACTGTATATGCAGTGGTACTTTCAAAACCGGCTGTGATACATAACTCTACAAGACTGGGTGAAAACAGTCTCCTCAGACAAAGTGCTGGTTACTGACAGCATGAAAGACACTACTACATCTACACGACTCCAGTAAACAGATTCTGTCCAGGATAACATATGTGCTGGGAGCAGGTAACAGTGCAGAAAGGATTTCAGCATGAACTAGCTCACCTTGCTGGAGACCAGTTTTACATTCCCTGAAGCCAGAGCCACTGCGGTATCAGCCATGACCTCTGCTTTGATGGAGCCCAGGCCTCCTGTGGCACTGGTCTTAATGAAGCTGTCCAACACCACATCCAACAGGTCTGTTATCTGAACACACAGTGAGAAGGTTAGAAGTCAAGTCCAACAGACATTCTGGATCATCACACTCTTGGTCTGATACTCCCACCTGTCCCAGGCTGCCCCAGATCTTGGCCTGGATAGAGGGATACATCTGCTTTTCATTAATTGTCATGGTGATGAGCTTGTCCAAAATAGCGGTAACACGCTGGCGCTTGGTGTCATCATTGTGCTTACAGAAGCGAACCAGGTTGAGCAGCCAGGGTGTCATGTACTCCAGGCAGAGATGCTTCAGCTCAATACCTGCAACAGACCGACAGTGGGACTTATTAACACAACTCCTGCTTTACTTTATAACACACAGAGTCAAGATCATGCTGACTTATCATGATTAGTGTAACTACACCTGCAAAAACCACTTTTTGAAGCTATGGAGGAGCGTTGTCAAGTCAGAGAGAATAAATCTGATGACATCATAGTGCTATCACACCATCCCCTACCTCCCCAGTGCTCAATCAACACTCACAAGGAATGCAGGATACATGAGGTAGCTATGAAGCGCGCGCGTGCGCACACACACACACACACACACAGTTAAACACGTATTTAAAACAAGTATATTGGTATCTTTAGCGCCAACCTAAAAAGGGGTGACAGTGCAGTTTCCACTCCAGCTAATCTCATAACCATGTCAAATATACAACCTTAATAGCAAAGTATTGCATGAACCTTGAAAAAAGGCAGTTATGTGCAAGTACAAATATTTTTCAGTGGGCATCAGAAGTTCAGAAACCCTTATGTGCGCAATGTGTCTATTCAATTAGAGTAGGCAGGTCAGGGAGGTCACGTGGCCGTACAACAGTGTACGTGAGAGAGCATGTTTTACAAGCAGCTATACTCAGTGGACTCACTGGACTTGCTGAAGCCTGAGATGCATTCTTCCAGAAACTCAAGTGTCAGATGGGGTTCATTGGCAGCCAGGGTCTTGCTGATGGAGACTATGAAGAGGGTGTTGTTAGCTGGGATGCAGAGGCCTGATGTCTCCAGCAGCTGGCCCTCTATCTTTAGGTTGAAGGTGCAGGTCAAAGCACACAACAGGTTGTAAGCTGCAGACCTGGATGTGGGACAGACAACAAATGAGAGGTATTAAGCCTATGATAATGATATTCACTTTTTACTGGCCAGGTTATGTTACACACATAAGGAATTTGCCTCAGATACAGAACTGAGGCAGCCATATGTGGCACCAACTCACACACTGATGGCGGCACTGGCCCTGTAAGGCGCTGCTCTGGCCATTGGGAGCAACTAGGGGGGTTCAGTGTCTTGCCCAAGGGCACTTCGACATGCGGACGGAGGAGAATGGAAATCGAACCACCGCGGTTAGGAGACGACCGCTATACCTCCTCAGCCACACCCCTGCTAATAACTGAACCTGTGCCGCTGATGTGACAGCAGTGCCCATTATGCTTTCACCATACTCCCTTAGCCCTTTATGACAGCTCAGTTGTCTTTTTCTCCTAACAGATTTGGCTGGAAACAATCACTTCTTTTAAATGAAAGAGTCAAATTTAGGTTCAAGGAGTTTAAAACCTTGAACTTTAACCAAAGACAGTCTATGGCTAAATGTACAAATAGACTTTCACTTGAATCTGTTCTTGAAGTCAAATCTTATTGTTGCAGCACACAACGACAGTGTGTGGTTGCCCCTTTCCTGTTTCAACATGACAGCGGTCCTGGGCTCAGAGCAGCACCATAAAGGACTGGTTTTCTCAGTTCACTGTGGAGGAAGTTGACTGGCCTGGACACAGCCCTGACCTCAGTCCCATCCAGCAACTTAGGGATTGAGGTCATACAGACTGTGAGCCAAACCTTGTCACTCAACATGCTTTTCTAACTGAATAGAAGAATTTTAATGCTGATTTTTTTTATTACATGATCAATGCAGCTGTGATATTCAGGTGCCCACACACTCCTAGTCAAACAGTTTACATTGCTAAAAACACATTACATTCGGAGCCCAAAACAGCAGGGATCTGAATTGATGGCACCTACAAAACAAAAGACACGGAACACAACATTTCTCTGGAAAGAGAGCAGATGGTTTCTGCACTTTAGACAACAATGTGCATTTTTCTTTTTAGTTTGGACTGTCATTTCCTTTGGTGGGAAGAGTTCATAGCAGAAATTCCAACTTGTCTGAAAAAAAAAGAGAAATCCATAGCACTTCAATCACATGAGGGAGACCCTCTTTTCTTTTGTAGTTTCATTAAAGCTGGTGATACTACTGGCTAAAATAGATTAATATGCCGTGCAGAACTGACCTGAGGCTGGGGTCGGAACTGCCCAGGTTGAGCAGAGCGATGTTGAGCAGAGTGCCAGGAACATCTTTTGGTCGAATCTTGGTGTGCTGTGGAATGGAGTCGGGCTGCGACAGCTCCCAACGTGTCCGGATGTGGATGATGGACTGGACGATGGCATCACACTCCTGGTGCATGAATGTGAGTGGTGTGCCCTGGTTGGCCATGGTGAGGGTAAACTGGCTCTCATCCACCAGGCAAATCTCTTCAATCTCTGAGGCATAGTAGACATCATTGAGGATGACGGACTGGCCGAGGACACGGGTCCGCTCAGCTGAGGTTACCTGAACTGCCGTCGAGCCCACCTGATGAGCAAGAAAACAGGATACTTAAGCAAAACCAAGGCTTGCTGGACCTTCTCTAATGATTTTACTAAGCTTTGCTAATCTAATCCAGTCTAACTATTCACATTCTATAGCTGCATCCTCACCTTTATAGAGACCTTGGTGTCTTTGTGGGCCAGTTTGAGGGCATTGTGGAACACTTTAAGGTCTTCCTCCAGGGACAGTGTAGCTGCAGGCAGTTTCTGTTGGTCAGGTTCAATGTGCTCACCCAGCTTAGCCGGAGAATCAATGAACTGGAGTCGCTTGCTGCCCTTCAGGCCTGTCAGTAGCCGCTCATGGTACTTGGTGTACTCCCTCGCCCAAGTGTTGCAGTTGTAAACATAAACAGCTGCAACATTCTCATAGGCAAAGCCAGGAAAGACCACAAACCACTTGGAGAGGAAGTCAGTCTTGAAGCGATTGCTGGGGCCTACATGTGTTAAGTCTACTACTATCTCGTAGGGTTTAGCATAGTAGGGTTTGAGGGTGAGGAGGACATGGTAGATGAGTAAGTCACCGTTGATCTGGCCTGTTTTGAACCTAAAGAAACGAGATAAAAAAAACAAACAAGCAAGGTTAAATTTAAATTCAGATCTGCGGTACATGATGCTTTACTGGGCTGGGGTGAGTTCTATACATGAGCCTGTCTAAATTTGTCCACCGCATAATACGTGACACAGATGAAAGGCATCCTGGTTTAAGAGAAATGACTTTGTCTCTCTCATTTCTTGTAAGAGCACTTCAGCCTCTGTGGTGTCACAGCAGAAGCTCTGAAACAGCTAGAGCAGAAAAGGACCCAGAGAGGGGTCAGGAAGTTAGTTCACAGCATCTCAACAGTCCGTCTGCAGCAGGTATCTCACTCCATCCCTTTGCCAAGACTATAACCACATTATGTAAGTACTTAAGGGCTAAGAGTGATTTTGTACATTTACATTCCCCTTAAACTGTTTAGAGTTGCAGGCTGCAAGTGAGAAAAAATTCTAATCTGGATTTTAACTCTTGATTTCAGAGCCCAATGGAAGGCACCAAAACTTCTCTTTGGCTGGTTCTCCTGCTCATCCAGCTGCCGTTCTATCCTACTGATGCAGACGTAGGCCTTCAAACCATGCCAACACATTCCAACAAAACAAAAGATCAAGGTAGCAGCTCAGCCACTGTGACAGAAACCAGCCTTACTACCACTAACCACACCAACTCTCTTGATACAGACGCCAATGGCAACTGCTTGATCAACACAGAGAT
>NW_018128094.1:541044-577999 GCF_001952655.1 Monopterus albus
CCAGGTCTTCCACATGCAGCGTCGGGTTAATGCCCCCCGAACCTCTCGGTCCAACATGGACTTGGTGGGCAGTACGGGCTACTGGGGCACTGACCAACCAGAGGCTGGAGGACTGGTTGGGCCATGTGATGCCAGTGTCATGCTCGAAGAGGTGAGAGCAGAGAGCAATGTTGAAATACAAGAGGCAAGGGAAGAAGCAGGACATGAGGAAGGGGCCACAGCAACGGCTTTTGACCCTGAAGAGATGGCCAGTCAGATGAAGAGCTCCGGGGACTCCTGCCACGAGATTACCAGGGCTCTAGAGGACATGCCCCTTGTTGTGTGAGGAGGTAATCCCACATCAGTAACCTCCAGCCTCAGACACTTCACTCAAGACAAAGAGCAACCAGTCAGTTCAGCTGATGTGCTGTAGGTTTACTTGGCATTTTTTTCCATTCACGTTCTTTCCAGTTTATTTCATGTCAGAGAATTTAGCTAAATCATCTGTAAAATGAAAACAAGAATTATATGTAGTCTGGAACTATCTGATCAATGAAACAAGTCTAAGTAAACAGGTTCACAAATTTCAGAATGCATTCAATGCTGTTTTTTGCTATTCAATGCTGAGGACATATTGGTCATTAATAACCAAAAGATAGTTAGGTTCAATAACCAGTCCCAGTAACTGGTATGCATTTTGATGTGTGATGCTACCAGTGAAATTAGGTCAAATAAACCATCATTTAGAAAAAAGTAAATAAAGAAACAGGAAAATATTTGAGTATTTTTTGCTAAGAACAGTGCTGCTCACTGTACTTCATGACCAAGTCTTTGGTCAAGCGCAGTGCATTGAGCAGATCTTCTAAACTGTTGTACACAAAAAGCAAATATTCTAAAAATAACCTGGTTTATGTTTTGCACGAGAATTAGTTAAGCATAACTTTTAAGCATCTAACATGTCATGATACATATTTTTATGCACTTGATATACTGTAAGCCTGCTTGATCTGTCTTATCTTGATTTACAACATAACTGAGTGAATCCA
Organism: Monopterus albus; assembly: GCF_001952655.1. Lineage (NCBI taxonomy): Eukaryota > Metazoa > Chordata > Actinopteri > Synbranchiformes > Synbranchidae > Monopterus > Monopterus albus. Next base: position 542,070 of record NW_018128094.1, read on the forward strand.
ATAATTTAGGAAACAAACAGAAACAACTACACCAGCACACCTTTAAAGGATTCCAAAGATCTCAGGATCTCTTCTTAGATGTGACACCAGGACCCTGTGACCCTGAAGCCATTCTGAAATGACAGCTGCCTGCCAACAGTCCTTGTAAGACGTCTGTTGAAATTTGCTTCTGTCACTCGAGTGGTCTAGGACCTGTGCTGCAGACTTTCTAATACTACTGCTCCTTTATAACTCTTCTGTAAATGAGAACTATCCTGGTTCAAGGTTCTAAATAAATGGATTTTGCATGGTGTCCATGTCTTGTGCTTTAAATCAATATTCATAATTCACTTCTCCATCCCTGTGTTTATAATGGCTCTTTAGGATAACAATCTATAACTGTAAGAAGTGAAATACCAGATAGTAGCAGAAAAGGGCCACTGTATAATCTCAATTAAATGACTATGTATGGAAGCCATCAGGCCTACATTTAAATGGGTAGTGTACATGTTTCTGTATCTTTAAAGTTACTTTACTGGGGTACTAGATTTTATTTTTACAAATGTTAATTTGGCTCAATTCTTCACAGGTGAGAGTTCCGTTAAACATTTTGATGCAGCAAGACTTTGGTGTGAAACATGAACTACCATATTTAGCACATCACTAAGGCTGTCAGTTTCATTTGTCACACTTCCTGTAAATGAGGCAACAATCAGTCTTTCAGCAGCGAGGAGCCCTGAAAACCTTTTTGTTCCTGCTTTCATTCAAGAGACATCCACCCAGACGGCCAACGGCATAATATCCAACAGCCACTTCACTCTGAACACAACTACTAGGTTACAGAGGTTACCCATGTAAAATCACTGGTAAGTACATTTTAATCATCTGAATTATTAACGTAGTCTAATGTCCACATAATAGCTCAAGTGCTTTGGATTGATGCTGGAGCCAAAGACGAGGCAAAGTAGCCACACAAAAATGTATTTTTTATTTTATAACAAATCTGCATACAGAAAACTTGCGTATATATATGATGGACAGAAACAGACCCACCACCACAACTTTATAGCTACAATTACAACTTCATTGCCATAGAGCTATTTGTGATGAAACTGCTAAAAACGCTATTAAGATAGGTCTTATATTTTTTGATTGAACTGAAAACCTTTAGTTTAAGAGATTTTATTACTGTAAAATGTAACCAAAGACCAGTGGGGGGCGAATGTAAGCCAGATGAAGTTGGTGGTGCAGCATGTGCCCTTGAAACGCAATGCTATTTAGAGCTGCATTTTGAGGAAATGATACAACACCAAGTTACATTTCACAATGCTATACCATTTTTGCTCAAATTCCTTTCAAATACTAACTCATCAGATCCCACTGCTTAAGATTATATACTATGTATCTCTGATAAAATAACTTTCCTCTGTTCTAGCTATAAAAATACAGCAACCAGCCAGAAGACTGAAGAAAACAATGACTATCAGTTTCAAAAGTCTCATTTTCATGTGGATGCTGATGGTGACAGCAAGCTATGCAGACACATCTGGCCAGAACCACAGTTTCACTAATGTGACAACAGGTGAAGTAACAGAAAATACATCCACACAGGGCCAGGTGACAACACAGGAAGTGTCTACATTTCATCAACTTATGGAGCTCTCAGGTTCGACCATATCACCGCCCACCACAGCTGATGTAAATCCAACAGTGGAAAAGACTACGAAATCATATCCTAAACCTTCACTCCAAACAACTCAAATGACGCCTCCTAATATTCAGACAACAGCAAGTCCAACCAGCTCCATACTGCCTCAGTTAAACAGCTCAATAGAAAGCATGAAGCCTACAACAGAAGTACAAGTCAAGGAAGGAACACCTGCAACAACGGTTGTAACCAGTCAAACCAGCAACCCAGTCATGACTACAAGGGCACATCCTGTAATAAGCAGCCACACCCAAAGCCAAGACACAGGAAAGACATTAACTTTCCAATTCACCAGTGATAAAACGACCCATCCGGCTACACATCCAGATGAGTCTACACGCCTCATCTCTACTACACCCACCACTACCAAGCCTGCTGACAGCACATCTACATCAAGAACTAGACAAGTCACAGGTGGTGATGCTACACAATTCACAAGTTCATATAAAACTTCAGCGGCCATGACAACACCACCACTCACCAGCATCAACGAGACAAAGAAAACACAAGCTCCACCAGAGACAAATTCCAATAACGAAACAATCCACAGTAAAGTAGTGGCAGGGCTAATAGGTGGAGCCCTAGTACTGATGATGGTAGGGTTCCTAATCATCTTCATAAAGAAACGTAAGATTCAGAAGCAGCAGGCGGCTACTACAGAGTGGGCCGGTCCTTCGCCATTTCTAGAGGATGGAGCTGACGATAGGCAGGCAAAGCTGAGGTCATCTAACCGAATTTCTCTCTCCAGCTTCCTGCCTCAAAGGTTGTCCAAAAGAATGTCCTTGCTACCAGAAGCAGGTGAGGAGTTAGAAGACATGACAGCAGGCACATTTGGAGATGAACAACAAAGGAGTACATTCGGTCGAGAGGTGAATGGAAGCGACACGCAAGAAAGCAATGGGGCAGCTGTAATGGTTCCAGAAAGCAAAAGCACAGGAGGTGTGCAAGAGACTGTTGAAAACTCAGTCCCTGTAACCTCTTCACAAGTAAGCAATCCAGTCCACACAAACAACAATTCTGATGCTGCAAACCTCAATCAAGATTCTGCATATTCCTCTGGACTTGTGGAAAAAACTCCAGCACAACTGAGTGATGATCTAAGAGAACTTAATCCCACAACAACTGTGACACCAGAAATTGACTAACTTGTGGTCATTTGAGGAAATCATGACAAGGGAGAAGTGATATTAATCTAGGGCTGTTCTGCAAAACTTGAAACACAGTATAATATTAACACAGGAAATGACAAAGAAAGCAAAATGCTATGAAACATTTTTTAAAGTACATCATTAATAGTAGAAGGAAAAGAATTTCCTTACATTACTGGAGCCTTTACTGAAAGTACTATATTTGTCAGCAAGGCAACTCTGCCTTCTGGGATTCTGACACCCAGCCCCTGCTGGAATTTCTTTATCATCATTAGAAATGTCAACCAGACCTGAAGAGTGTAAAATGCTTTCTACCCTCATAATCCTGTGGAGAGCATTACTGTAGAAAACAGAAAAGGAAATGTGGTGGTGCAAACTAACGGTAATACCTTTTGCACATCACAGGGGCTGGCATACTGTTTCACATATGAGTCACAGCGGTAAATACTACAGGCTAAATACAAACATTTGTACTTTCTACATATCAGCTTAGATGTAATGAGAAAGTTTCCAAGTGTGAATAAATACGTGTGTTTCATCTGCCACAGAAGGATTCAGTATACTTGAACAAAAAGAAGGACATGGATCTGGTCAGACTGCACATCTTTTTTGTTTTACTGATGTACTCTCTACTTAGTTATGTTCAAGGGACAAAGAAAATTCTGTACTCTCTGTAATGAAGTTACAGGTCACTGTATTATAAACAGGTTTCCAAAGTTTAGCAAGAGCAAATTTCTCTGGTTACAGTTATTCATAGTATAGCAAAGTTTTGTTAGGCTTATGTAATACTTATAAAAATGGCATTACAGGCCATCTTTCCTCTAGTGTGCCAGTAAAACCATAACCATAAAACAGAACCCACTGGCTCCAGGCCTGTCTGAAATGCAGCCTGTCTTGCCCAGGCTTAGCATGTTTCAGATCTCAGTGGCACCAGGGTCTTTTTAAAAGAGACAGAAATAGACTACTCATGTGAAGCTTGTAAAACAGCAAAACACATTGAACTGAACTACACATAATGAAAACATATGAAACAGCAACACTAGATTTACTCTGGACTGTTATACTGTCCTTCACAAAGACTGAATTCGAGAGAGATTGGCCTTTTTAAGTAAATTAAAGAATTTCCACAATTACTACTTGCACAGTATAAACCTTGGTTTCACGCTGTTCAGTGTGGTTACGTGGTTTTCATAATATGCCATTTATAGAAGAATGCCGATGTCTATTTTATGTACTGGTCACCTCGTTTCTTTGCAGGTTGCTAGCAATGCTGGTCATGATGCCGTTATTAAAATTTTTATGTACATTTAAATGTATTTTAATGTGCTCCTGTTTACTGTTTTGAAGAGAATTCTAAATGTTGAGCAAAGTGAAACTGGTTTCTCCGAGTGGTTGTGGTTTTGGATTTCACATTTAAAACAAACCTGCTGCCACATATCAAATGATTCTATAGCTGCACAGTAACCGGTTGCCTCCAATGAGTTGAACTATTAAAAATATTGAAACCTGACAGACAAAAGACAAAGTGAATGATTTAAGATTTGTTCAGCTACTTAAGCTTAGGTAACAGTGGTGTTACTACTACTATATTCGGATTCACATATACTTAAAATACATCTCTACAGAGAGGTGGATAAGGTGGCCTCAGGTAATTATGATGATTATCTTTAGGATGTCACCGGCACTTGATACAGGGGCTCACCACTGAAGTTGATCACTTCAGTTGTTTCAACAGAAGCAAATCAGTGATCTCTGATTGTTACTCTTCTTTCACCTTTTTACTGTATTAAAGCATCCTGTCCAAGTGGCTTAAATAAAAAGACTACTGCATCATACTTTAAAGTTGCATTAATTGATTTTTGTTAATAACATGGCAACAACTGTCTATCCAGTAGAGACAGAGTAATATTTGCATTTATTTGAAATCAAATGTATGCACAATATTCATCATCATTATAGCTTTTGTCTGGTCTAGAGTATCTGACTCTTTAGCTGCTAAACATGCCATTATAGCCCCTTTTCCATTGCCTGGCACCAGCCCAACTCGACTTGAATCAACTCTACTTGCTTTTGGTATCGGGTGCTTCGTTTTCCATCGCAGATGGTCCCCTCTCAGTGTAGCTGGTTGTCAAGGCATGCTGTTCTTGATTCTCAGTATGTGGCTGTTTTTAGTTAGTACAGTAAGGACCAGGTACTACTATCCCCAACATTTGACTGACAGAACAACAAATAAGCAGAGTCAAATCGAGTTGAGCCAGTACCAGGCAGTGGAAAAGGGTCTTAAACTCACCAGCTCTTGCTTTGCTGTCGCTCACAGGCATCTGAGGACATTTGAATAAAGCTGAGTGCTCCTCAACTTCCCCCGGTAGTGTAGCTGGGTGCTATCAGAAACTGCCGAGCTCTGCAAGGTTTCAAAGCCAGGTCTCATTCACAAAGAATGGTGATTGAGGCTGGCCCAGCCTTTTGAATCCATGTGTCAAATATCATAGTGTCTGTCTGCAGTTTTCTGCTGAGCAGCTAGTGCAGAATGCCTTTTCAGAGCATTTTCTCTGCTATGACACGGAGTGATGCTATGAGAGGAGAGGCATTGAACTAAGACAGTCAAGTTAAGATCCAGAAACTAAACAATGAGCTGAAACTCACTAAAAACACTTAATTTTATGTGGGTTCATCATTATCAGAAACAACTTCCATATTAAACAGTTTTCATTGTGTCATTTTATGCATTATTATGCAAGTATTAATTACAATTTCAGGCAAATTTTTTTCTTTTTCACTAAAACAGCTGCATTCTGCTAAAAGCAGAGACACTGAGCCAAAACAGTAAATGTGGTAAAAAACAAGGAGCTAAATGAGATTAAAGGCTCATTGGAGATAAGGGGAAGTTGATAACTTGTGAACAACACCTTTCACATTAGTCAGTCACTTTACCCACTGTTATTATAAAGTAAAGATTAGTGCAGCTTTTAAAACTGATTGCAAACATATATATATATATGTGTGTGTGTGTGTGTGTGTGTGTGTGTGTGTGTGTATGTATGTATGTATATGTATATGTATGTATCCAGTAGTCACTGAAATCTGGGGGAGAGCGTGATTACAAATCCAATCCCTCGTTCCACTGGCAAAAAAACCTCTTTGTGCATAACATAAGATAAACAGGCAAATTAAGAGCCATTGTTTTTTTCATGCGTGCATAAGAATGCATGTGCATGAGAGCTCTTGTGAAGCATGCTGGTGTCAGCACACACGCACACATATAATTCTAGCTCTTGCTTGCCTCATCAGCAGCAGAGTGGGCCGGCTTGCTGCTGCATTTCTCTCTCTGCCCCCCCCACCCCCCACCCTTTCGTGGCTCTCCTTCTCCTAACTCAGACCTCCAGCTGTATAGAAAGCCTGCAAAGCAGGGTGGGGGCCAGCGCTAGCAGGCAGAATGTTTAATGCCATGCCACAGCATCCACAACAACCAGTAAAAAAGTGGGAGACCATCACCTTCCAACGGCAGCAATAAAACACAAAGGACTAAAACAGCTGGAGCTGGAGGAGGACACGACAAGAGAAAAGGAGAGATGACATGATGAGGTGAGTGATTCCAAATGGAAAGAAAAAGAAAAATGCTCGACCCACATGCACCTGGTAGGCAGGGCAGTGAGAGCTGGACTTTTGAATCCTGTTAATGCAGTGAACTACGGTGTAATATTGTGCTGGCTAATGAGGAAATGACTCCCTGCTCTATTACTATGCAGATTTCTCCTCTTACTAGTCCACGAGGACACAGGGAAAAGTGATATTACAACATTTAAGCAAACGCACAGAGAATTTTAGTGATGTCAGGCTCAATCACAGTAGAGCATCCACCGCAATTATCAAGTGAAAAATGCAGTGGCGTGAGGACATTTCTGGAACATATTTCAAGGCTCGCACAATGCATATGTGTTTAAGAACAAAACCACACATGGACCTCAGTCAGAATATCTGCAGTAGCAGAGCCACAGTTATAGCATCAACCGAATCTCACTACAGCACTGAGTGCAGTTCCCACTGGCACAGCTTCAAGTCCGCTGGCAGTCAGGATGACTAGCACCCTTATAAAATGCATCAGAAGCAGAAAGGTCCTGTCTCACTTTAGAAGACGACTGATTCTGACAGGAAAGCCTGATGGATGGTCTGGAATTAACTGATCTACTCACCATTTCTGCTGCAGTTGCATGCATCAAACTGTTCAATATTCAGCAATATACACAGTTAGTGGAGTTACATAGCAATGACAGCTCACGGCTCACATTACTCACACAGCTCAGCTGCGGCAGGACAGAATCTTCAGTTTTAGTCAGAAAAGAAGGCAAACTGTCTCCGAGGGAGGACAAGTATGTGTTCGGTGAGGATTCCAGTTCAGAGATGTGATCTGAGCAACTACATGCCCAAATAATACAAAGTTGACAGTCAACTCAGTCGAGGCTCTCCAAAAAATCTCAACTTTAATGTAAACAAATCTACTGCTATTCAGGTTATTTAAACATAATCCAGAACAAGTCATTAGGGTTCATCATCTGGGAAGATCTGAAACAAATTTGTCTCAGTTCACAGAGATATGATACAGACAGGCGTCAAAATGAAAAGAAAAATCGACAAAGTGTCTCAGTAAGGTGTTGGGCCACCATCTGCCACCAGAGCAGCTTCATGCACCTTGGCATTGATTCTACAAGTCATCTTGGAATAGACCACACTGATTCAGGCAGTTTCTTTAATTTGTCACTTGTCTGTATCTCACTGGATAACAGAAAACTGACCTGATGATGGCACTAAATGAAAGGTCATTAGGAATCATCAGATAGAGGAGAATAAATTCTGTACAAAGTGTTATGGCAAATCAACAGCTGTTGAGACGCTTTCTCCTGGAACAAAGTGTTGACCTGAATGAACAACAGATCTAGAGTCCCAAGCAAAGCATGACTTCAGCACGTGTCCATCTTTGATTTTTGTCTTGGATGAGAACACGAAGGAATGTACTAAAGAGATGATTAGTGATTTTCCTAAGACTCAAGTTAACATCTCTCCTGTGATGACTGGCAGTCAGGCCGCTGAATTAGTCCAGCAGCATAAAAACCTTAGCACAGTTATTGAAGACAGACTGACCTTTGAACTGCAGGAAGAAAGCCCATCAGCCAATGTGTTTTTGTTGCAAGCTTCATAGTTTTAGTGTTGATAAAGCTTTTAGGAAGATGTTTTACTCATGTTTTATTAAATCTCTTTTTAGATAGATGTGTAAAGATATGTGCTTGTATTTTGTATTGTAATGTGGTGGGTGGGTGAAAATACTGTGTGAGAACATTTAGGTTATATTGTTATTGTGCAGTTATTTTTGTGCCAATTAGTCTGGGTGTGTGGTGTCACACCTGACTTCAATGTGAAGGAGTCTCTCTCTCTCTCTCTCTCTCTATATATACAAGCACAGACGTTTTTGGGGAGGTGCATGCACTTTTCTCAATGTATTTATTAATCTGCTTTTACCTTTTCTTCCTTAAAGAATAAGAACAGACTGCAGGGAATGATTAAAGCGTGTGGTAAAGACTACAACAACAACCTCTCTGACCTGCACAAGGCTCTGACTCTTAGGAAGGCCAGGTCAAGTTTTGATGCTTCTATTTGGGTGCAGATTTGACCTGCTTAAGTGTAGAACTAACAGATTAATAAATTCTACAGTTTCACTGGCTTTTTGCCTTCTAAATGCTTCATTATAACCATAAGTATGTGCTGTGTTGTTTGTTTCTGCTTGTGTATGTTGATGTGTACTGCGGCCTGTACAACAAATTGCTCCCTGGGGATAATAAAGTTACCTGTGACCTTTGAATGACCAGTAATTTATACTGACATAGCCACAGTGCTAAGAAAAAAGCAATCTGATCATATGCTTTAAACTTTGTATTTCCCCAAGTTTGAACTGGCTAGACAACAAGAATGAGGATACTGGCTATTTGGCAATTCTGAACTCACTTGTTAATATAGACACATGGAATACATACCTACAAGTAATCCAGTTTCACAAAATATCAAAACAGGACCCTACACTAAGAACAGGGCAGACTTTGAATTAACCATTATTTACAACAAATCAAGCTCATTCCATATGAACCAGTGAGAACAAGTTTTCTATCATGTTCCTCCTTTTCATACAAATTGCCTCAAGAAGTATAACCTTCTATGTAACACCTCACTCTGATTCTGTAGAACCCTGACCATGCCTGCCTGCTCTGCCTCTCTGCTCTGCCTACACCTGCTGCTGCTGTGTGGGTTACTGGGAGGCTGGGTGCTGTCTATCTGCCCCTCTGTGTGCTACTGCAGCCGGGGACACCGTGTGGTCGACTGCTCCTCACAAGGCCTAACCAAGCTACCGCCTGGTCTGCAGCACAACATCCGCTTTCTCAACCTCTCATTTAACAGGTAAGCAGATGCAGGTGGTAATGTCATCAAGCTCCAACCTTCCTTGCCTTCCTACCAATAAAATCTTCAGAGACAGTGTATGAGGCAGTCTTTATTTTTGACCAGTGCTATGTAGTAACTGCTTTTAAACTAGATATGTATACTTGTTACAATACTGTGCTGTTCTGAGGGATGCAGCATGGAAGAAGTTAAAAATATGTAGCCTCATGACTTAATTAGACCTCACCAAATACTTTCAAACAATGGGAGGATAAAGAGGGAGGATAGTAACAGTCTAATGTATGTATGAATCAACCGTTTTCCCCACGCTACACCTCTTACAAATGAAAAGTTATAGTGACTAGTCACACGTTTCTTGGTATGCTAGTAAATCTGAGGTAGACAATGTGCAACTGATGCTGCTGAGTCACTATGCAGAGTTTATACCTCTTTTACAGTTAAACTACAATATTACACTCACTAATGGCCACAATGGCTACTGTTCAGCAGAACTTACATTTACAGTGACCTGCTTCTATAACAGAACTTTCTTTGCTCACTAAACAAGGACAGCAATGTCAGAAAAACAGTAACCCTGTTGACTACACATTGATATAAATGTTTTCTTTTGACAGTTTGCATGGTTTGGACAGCCAACTAAGCCACTATGTCCACCTGAGAACCCTGGACCTGTCCTACAACCGCTTGGTGAGCCTGCCCCCAGCATTGCCACGGTCGTTGTGGGACATTCGAGCAGCCGGGAACCATCTACGCTCGCTGGACAAAAATGACACGGCTTACCACTGGAATCTGAAAATACTGGACCTTTCAGACAATGAGCTGGAGAGAGTGGTCTTCATCAACAACACGCTGCCCAGTCTCCAAGCTCTCAACCTCAGTCACAACAGGTTTTGGACTGTGCCCACGAATATGCCGCACAACCTGGAGAGCATTGACTTGTCACATAACTACCTGGTGCAGATCCTGCCTGGATCACTGGATCGACTGCCCAGGCTGGCTCAGTTCTACTTGCATGCTAATCGCTTCTCCTGGTTGCCTGAGGGGGTCTTTGACAAGCTGATGGGGCTGGAGGTAATAACTCTTGGGGATAACCCCTGGGCTTGTGAAGAAGAGGAAAACATAACAAGGCTCCTGAGATGGGCTGAGCAGACCCGTTCAACCATCTTTGGATGCCCCTGTTATACAAGACCCATCTGTGGGCAAACCCATCTGGCAAAACCAGGGAGGGAGTGGCACTCTGCGCTGTTCACAGAGCCACCTCTCTGGGTTAACAGTAGAGAAGGGCATGACGGTCAATCACCTGTAAGGACTGCTGAGGCCACAACAAGTTACCAGGTCAAATCTGCGCTTTTTGAGACTGGAATATACCAGGACAAAAGAGGAGTTAATGACTCTGGGGACCATGGTGTACTTGTCTGGGCATCCTCCACAGGTTTTGACAGTTTCTCCACACACACAAGCACAACAGCCCACCCACAGTCTTTAACAAAGAAGCCCAAAGTAGCTAATTCAAAGAGCAAAGGCCACAGACAATTCACCGAGACTCTGCCAACTGTCATCTTAACTATTTTAGTAATGACAATATATGTATGCCCAGGTAGTTCCACTTAGCACCCCCATTTTCATTTTCCATGTAACAACTGTTGCGACTGTTACTGCTTTCTCTCGACTGTCCTAAAGTTTATTATCATTAAAGCTAGCTCAACACGTACAACAAAACACATCTCTTAACTCCCTGTACACAAAGATGCACTGTATAAACCTCAAGACAGAAAATGTCTTAAAATTCTGAATACATAATTCAACTGGTATTGTCAATGTTCAGCGCTCAGTATTGTGCACACCGACAGACTGCTTTGCTCGATGCTCTCTTCATAATACCGATGCTTATGCTGCTGCACTGTTCAAAATAGGATTTACAGTATACATTATATAACATACCTCAATCTGTCAACAACACTGTCACTGAGTGGTGAGTACAAGAACATTTCTTCACAACAAAAAAAGGTACCAGTAAAGGGCTAGTTAAACACAAGAAGTCAAATAACATTAGAAATTAACTGAATAGTTACAGGTGTTCCTGTCTGCAAGAAAGTAAGAGAAATGCCATGAACGACAACAGTACAACGCAATGACAATATTTATAGTAAGAGCATGCAGAAAAAAAAAACTACAGTCCAAGAAAAACCAGAGCACAAGATACAATCAAGAAACTTTCAACAAAAACATAACTGTTTTGTATTCTGTCAAAGATACTCCAGAAAAGATCTGATAAATCATATCTTTGTTGTCTGTGCTGCTTTTTTTGCAACACCATTAAACAGTCCATTCAACACTGGGCTGACAACATATTTAGCATTCTGGTACCCTAACTGACAGACCTCTCTTGAACGCATCAACTGCAGTAGTATTGGCATCAGACAGCAATAGAAAGTGTGGCCTGGTTTGCTCTGGAGTTGGATGGCTGACCTTGTTAGCATTCTGCAAAAAGAGATTGGCAGAGCAATGCACAGTCTTCCTTTCATACCATATTTCTGTAACATTTGTTACATTTAAGACTGACCCAGGTATGTTTTTAAAATGTCCTCACAGGGGGCTTCTTGTCCTTTAGGTAGTGACTTTAGGACAAACAATTAGGATTTTTCCCTCAAAACAAAGAAAAAGAATGGCAGACACGTATGAATCCTGAGGTCAAAGTATTCAGCATGTCCACATCTGTATCAAGTTTCATACGGCTATCAGCATGGTGAAGATGAAGCACAAGAGTGCAGGGCTATGGGTGATTGAGTGGACTGGATTAAAAACAACTGCGGTACTTGTGGTCTGTCACAGAAGTTCACCCATCTTTTTTGTAGTCTAAAAAAAACCTGTTAAGATTATATTTCAAATCATCCCACAAAATTCTAGATGTACTGTTCACTTTGCTGAGATTCAGTTAAACTAACCACAAACAAAAGTACATTGATAAAAACATAGTTTGACAGTTATTTATTGAGTGATTAAACTATAATAAATGAAGACAGATCCTTTTATTAGAGTTCTTTCTATGAAGCCTTACAGTGGCTTCAGAAAGTAATCAGACCTCTTCACTTTGTTGCACATGTTGTGTTGTAGATTTAATTTTAAGTGGATAAAATTATCATTTTTCCCCATCAACTTACATTCAGTAACCTATTATGAATATTTTTGTGTTTTATTAATGTTAGCATCTAAAGGATTAGTTTAATTACATTCCAAACACTGACCTCAGGAGGTGTGGGCACATTTAAAAGCCTACAACTTTGTGGTGCAGTCTGACCATTTCACCATGCCACCAACTTCATCTGATGCCTGAAAATACAGTGGCCCTAATTCCAGCTGCCAGCAGTGGAGATATGACAGGTCACTTTCAATAACAGGGGAAAAAAATACTGTCCGTTATTTTTAGAACAGTACGATGTTTTCAGGACATTTTATTTCTCTTACTATTTCTCCAGGACTGAAAAAGCAGTTTAAACATTTTCAGGTCAGCGAGGAAGCATTGAAACCATACTGATATAATGCAATGTGTGTGGTTTGTAAAAGTAAAAATGCCAGCCATCACCACCTGAGATTAGGCCAAACTGACCTTGTTTGTTGTTGGGAAGAGGACCACTTTACAATCACAGCGATTTGCATGTTTATGTATTTCCAACAACTCTAAAAGAGTGAGATATTTTCACTCTAAAGTAACTAATGTTTGTTAGTTGTGAGAAAGAAGATGGGCAATCAGTTCATACCTGCGAGCCACGTAGTAGAACACTGGGTTCCCGGTCTTGGAGGTTCCTGCCTGATAGAAGATGTTGAGGGTCTTTAAGGCTTTGAACTCCTCCTTCTCATGGACCTGGTGCCTGAAGAGCAAACCGGAGAGCTAAGGATCAGTAACAGAATTTCTGTTTCATTCCTTCCCAACTGCCAGTGGCAGTAAAAGTGAATGTGTCTCCTTGCGCCCCATGCGACAACGTATGCTACATGTCCGTCCCCGCTTTAACTACAACGAGGTAGCCTACCTCCAGCCTCTTTTGATCTTCTTGCGGTCTACCTGACATTTACCACAGGCAGCTTACTCTGCAAGATCCACATTCAGTTCAGAATTGTTGCAATTACAAATTCATTGGTATCTCATGTTTATTTTTTTGTTTGAATTTTGTTTCAGCTAGTTTTTGGCACATTGCTGGAGGTTTTGGTTGCAGTCTGTGGCTCTTCACACTCCTCACCCAGAATGGTGTCTCAGGCAGACAAGCTAGCCACAGTGGGGAACCTGGTTAGCTTCCCCACTTGCTGTTATTGTCTGGTGGTTTGTATTGTGAAGGTAAGTTTACTAGATGTGTTGGTCATGTCCTGTGGCATGCTCATAGTCCACGCTCAGATTTCCTAGTCTGCCTTGTCTGTTTCCAAATGAGAAGGACAATGTGGGATATATCTTGTAGGGTCCAACTTCAGAGAGATGGCCATGAGCTGTGCCCCAGATGTTTGGGTGTGGGTCACCTTCGGGAGGCCGTCAGATCCATGTATGAACTGCAGCATTTTGTCTTTGTTGGTGCTGCAAGAAAGGCTTTTTCAGGTAGAAGGCCTCGTGTTCAGAGATGACCTTCCACCCTCTAGGGTAGCTTCTGAAGGCGCTGCCCCAAACAAAAAAGATGAAAGGTCACAGTCCCTCTCACCAGGACATGGACATTTTGCTGAAATTGAGCAGCATAGAGCGCTGGTGCAGAGGTCAGCCCCAATTCCCATCCCTCAAGGTAGCTGGGATCTGGAGAAGGGAGGTGATAATGCACTCACTACACAGGCTTCAGTCTCCTTGACCTGTTGCCAGGAGGAAGTATTTGGCTCAGAAGCAGGCCTGCAGTACAGCTGGGCAGAGCCAGTTAGTTTAGAGGCTAATCATAACTCTGAGACTTACTGTAGGAGCTCTGTGAGCACTGAGCAGGGGGAAGAGCCCTGTTCACTGAAGGCAACACTTAGAGCAGCCCTGCTGTGCATCCAGTTGGCACTTTTTTTTTTTAAGGAGAGCCCCAGTGGCCCCACGCTTTTCGAATAGGTAAAATGGTGCTGGGCATATTCACAGGCATAGACTCACCATGGCAGGGCTGCTAGACTCCTAGCTGCCATGCACAACTCTGGGGAGCATGACCTGGATAGTATGCCTCCAGTGGACCAGTCTATTGCACCTCTGGTTCTTACACCAGATGAAGCACTGCGTATCACTGCTCACTGTCCTACCCTGGAGTGCTGGATCCCAAACAGTCTTCGCTCGAGGGCTTATGACACCGCAGCCTGAATGGCTCATACAGGCAATTCCCTCTATGTACACCCGCTGGCACAGTCCAGGATAGTGCCGACACTTCACAGGATCAGGCTGTCCTCCCACAGAGTCCTCCTGATTGCCCCCAAGTGGCTGTCAAGGATTTGGTTCCCCGTGCTCCTCAGAATGGTGAACAGGGACCCCTGGCAACTTCCAGCCAGGATGGGCCTTCTGTCCTGGGTGGATGGCAAGATTAAGCATCCATCCTCAAGCCGGCTGCAGCTCTGAGTTTGGCTGATAAAGGGTCTCAGCCATTACTAGCTGACCTTCAGCCTTCAGTTTGGGAAACCCTGCAGAGCACGAGGGCACCTACCACAAGATTGGCTTACAAAAATTGCTGGGCTGCTTTTTCCTCATGGTGTAGGGGTTTGACATTTGACCCAGTTACTTGTTCTCTACAGGAGATACTGCATTACTTGCAGATTCTCTTGGCAGCTGGTTGAGCGGCCTCGATGCTAAAATTTCACATGGCAGCAAAACCTTCACATCATGTTCACACTGATGGGAGGCCAGTTTGTGAGCATCACTGGGTAGGTCACTTTCTGTGTGGAGTTAGGCAACTACAGCACCCCAGGAGAAAACAGGCGCCTGTATGGGACCTGCTGCTAGTCCTTCACGCATTGGGCAGGTCAGCCTTTGAATGTATAATAGGAAGAGACCTTAGACTTGTCTCTGTTAAGCAAATACCACAGCCAAGCGTGTAAGCGAACTATAGACAATGTGTGTTAGAGCTACGTGCCTTAGATGGAAGGCAGATAACTCTGGGGTCACATTGTAGCCAAATATTTGCTTCTTGCCTAAGCTTCAACCCCCAGCCATACTAATCAGGCTACCAAACTGGACACATAATGTCTTTGAGGAAATCTGTCCACAGTATTTGATCAACCGTACACATTTAGAGTATAGAAATATACTGGACCCAGCAATCAATCTCGCTTCTCTAAATCCAGTGGCTTGCAAAAAAGCCTCTCATAGCTAGCCATGAACCACAAGACAAATTCACTAATTCTCACAAGAGATCATCTCTTTTGTTTTCAGTTGCAGATAATCATTTAACATAAAATATTGACAGAAACACTGATGAAGTGAATGGATGAAAGGGTAGTGAATATTGGAAAGACAGCAGCTACAAAAGCACACTGCCACAACTTCAGCATAAAATCTTGGTGATGGCTGTTTAAAGGAAACCAAAGAGGAAACAGATCTACGCCCAGGAAGTCACTTTTAGATTAAATCTTCAAACAGCCATCCTATGTGAGAACAAATAACAGCATATGTGAGAGAGCCTCAACATTTGGTAGCTGCAGAACTATTAGCTGATCCTTCACTGCAGGCAGTGATACTGTTAGAAACAAACGGCTATAGAGAATCAACCTAAATTATCTTATATTACTATCAAAAATTGTCAAAAAGCTGAATTCAGACAGCAAACATGAAGAAAGGATGTCTCTGCTGCAACTGGTATAGCTGGAGTTTAAAACATTTCCCACTGAGGGCTCATAAAGGCCACGCAACTACAGTTATCACAGCAGAGCAGTGACACGACTGCTGATCAGTACCAAAACAGTCACTGCATCTTTGATATTATCTGACAGCATAGTGTACTCTACCTCATGGCATTACCACTCTGCCCTGTGCAAACACATTTCACCCTTGAGGACAATAAAGTCACTCCATTGATGTAAAGGTAACTATTAGAGCTAGAGAATGAAAAGATGAGGCTCAGGGAAAACTACAAGTGATTTACTTGTACTGTGAGATCTGATGGAAACCTTGAGATGAGCTGACATTCTGTTACAGGCTGGCAGGAAACTCACCTAGTCATGAACTCCTCAAACTTGGAGCTGGTCAGGTTGAGACTGGACCAGTGGGTGTCAGCCACAGGTTTATGTTCAGGAGGTCCCAGATAGGCCAGTAGGGTTGCCATCTTGTCAAAAGGCCGCCTGCCTACAGCCTTGTGGTCCCTGGAAATTAGATTGCAACAAATACTTTCACACAGTAAGTTAAATAATTAAAGTTTAGTACTGAGATCATGCAGCAGAACACAGCAATGTTGTATGACAGATAAAATATTGTATCCTGACCTGTTACTGGACAGGTACTGGCCAATCCTCTCCTGATTGTTCCACAGCAGGCGGTGGAGGGCCAGCACATTGCCATCACTGATGAAAGACAAACTGTGGTTGACCGAGTCACTGGGTGGAGAGTCAGATGCTATGTCCAGGAAAAACCTGGAAAGAGAGCCAAACAAACTCAGCTTTCAGAGAGAAGAGGCACCTCACTGCTTCACTTACAGATACTCTATGGGGGTTGTACACCAGTGACAATCAACAGCAATGCTGTCATTACAAAGGTATCTGTATATCATCGTTTGCATATCGTGCCCCTTCCACTGGAATAACCTTCCTGCTAACCTCAGACAGTCTGACTCTGAGGCCTCAACTTTCAACTGGTGGCTTATTCCTGGATTAAGTCAGGCCTTGTACCTGTTACCATTTTTCTGCAGGGAGTTCCTTAATGGATTTGAGGGTCTAGGGACAGAAGGCATCATATGTTGACTTGACTCCAGCCAATTCGATTCCAATCAATCGATTCCACAGCAGCTGTAGTCCAGCGTTTTCTACAAGAGTGTGTGTTAGAGGTATGAGATTCCCCCATCAGTTCAAACCTCTCTCTCGCATCACTATCTGGACATGTCTTGTGCACCGCTGCATTCAGGGCTCATGGTGTCTGTCGTTCTCATGCTTTAGTTATGCTTTGAGATCTAATTCACAAATGACGCATACTATACATTGTCATTAGTATCCTCAGGGTCATCTTCATTTACAAAGCTGATATGATCAAATCCCTCAAATGTCAAAAATAAATAAATTAATAAATAAACCCTGACACTCAGGTGCTGATGTTTCTGTCACAGTAAGCCAATAGAAACAGACCTAATCGTTGTGTCTGTATTTATTCATATTAATAGTGAGATAGCAGCACCATCATGAGGTCAAACTGGAGAAAACTAAATTACTCATTACAACTTGCATCCAGCATACTGTGGAAAAAAAGTACACCTTTATACACATTGGGTCACTGCAGCCTCATACAAGTTTTAGAAAGAAAAGCATTAGAAAAAAATGCTTTGTTATTTTTGACACCAGAACATTGAAAAAAAAACAGTCTGGGAAATACCAGGGAGTTGACTGTTTAACTAAATGAAATGCCTGAATTATGCTGTCTGATTTACCCATGACTAAAATAAGCAGTCAGCAACATACTGGCTTTGGTAAAAACTTCATGGATCCATTTCTTTGAGGTGAGGACAGCCTCTGGGTTCAAGCCTTGAAGCCAGCAGATGTAGTCTGAAGCAAACCCAATTTTCTTTAAGTACATATCAGTACATAGCTGATTAGCTGTTATATGTTTAAAAAAAAAAGTAATGAATGACAATTTTCTGCACTGACAGACTGAATGGTCAGCATGGTGCTTCAGTTGGATTACCTCCGTGCTGAATCAAAGTTGCTCTTCACAAAGTCATTAAAAGGCCTCATGTGTTCCTCCTTTGTGAACAAGACATGGTTTGCAATGCTCTGCAAAATCTGAAAGAAAAGGCAGAAAAAAAACAAGGATATTAAATACAATTCCAACTGCTAGTATAAGCAGGTCTCCATCTCCTTGGTAACTGAGTCAGCCGATGACCCTTGGCTGCCTGTACTCTGTCCCACTGGGTTTTAGCATTAGCAGCCACAGTGACACGTTTGGTCTCACAGTGCGACCCTTGTCCACAGCAAAAGCAGTTGGGGTTGACACTTTTCTGGTGTCTCATGCATGAGACACCAGAACAAGTTGCCCCTCATGACTGGTACTTTATAAACTTGAAGATTTCCCGAGATTTTAAAATCAACCTTTTTTGTAATTCTTTTTCGCTGGGAATCCCAGAAATTCTTGCTATAAAAAAAAAGACCCGTGGACAACTAAGGATAAAGGATATCAATTTTACTTTTCTAATGTTATTCTTGGTTCTAGTAGAACAGCACATCCACTTAAAAGTTGTGACCTCTTAAAGTGAAGGAAGCATAATGCCACATAGAGCTACTGGACACTAGGGCTGTACCCAACTAAGGGTTTTGCCAGTCAACTGGAGTCGATTATTTGTTCTTTTTCCTCACTTTTTTTTGTTTGTTTTTTTTTACACCAACACACACACACACACATGCAATAACCACCAAACACCACGGGATTATAGGTTATAGATTATATATTATAGGCTCAGACTGATGGCCTAAAAAAAAACAAAAACAAAAAACAGTTCTGCCTAGCAAACTGGGAGTTTCTCTTATATATATTACAGATAAGATATTTTTAGTTATGACACGAGATCGGTCTGACAAATTGTTTGATAACCCTGTATTAATTTGCTCTTATATCAACAATGAACAGGGCTGGAATTTAAACTCTTCTCAGATTGAGGATAGTTGTCATAAACATTCACACTGAAACTTGTTTGAACCTTAAACCTGTAACATCGTTCACTGACAGCAAAGCATCATTTACACCAGATGAAATGACCCACAAAACAAACTTTCAAACTATTAAATTCTCAGTTATTAAAATATTAGACATGTTGTTGTTCACTACAGATCTCTTAAAGGTCAAATTCCACTTCAGTCTCCAGGCGTCCCCACATCCCAGCAGGTGACTGACAGTAATGAGTGAGCTCCACCTGCTCCCTGCTCAATCCAGCGTTTGATTGGTATTTTACAGTGCATCTACTGTACTTTCTTTCAAAAGTACCCTATATTGGATTACTGTATGACAGCCAAAAAAACATACACATTCAATAATACTGGAATAAATATTGCTGTAGGTTATTATGTCCAAACATGTATGTCTGTAATCTCACTTGAGCTCATCAGAGTAAACTGTGTAAGATCAGTAAGTTAGCACTGTGCAGTCTACTAACCTGACCTGTGCCAACCCAGACTAACCTAACTGAGCCTCACCTAATGTGACTCCACTTACATCAGGCACATCCAGAATCTCCTTCAAGCTGGACTGGTCTCATCTCAGTTAAGTCAAAAACAAATACCTCTCATTAGAAAGGGTCAAGTATGGAAGACTGGTTCACCTATGATGGGTAAGTTCCCCCTGCAGAACCTTGGGACAACCTAGGGCAGGCACAGTACTTGACCTTGATGCCACTGTGAGCAGGAACAGTGTGCAAGATGAAGCTTATGTTCTTACACAAGAACAGCCTTAATAGAAATACTAGGATAAAATCCTACAGAGTAGAATGATCCAGTCCAGAGGAGGGGGTGGTGTGCTTTGCCCTTGAATGGTGCATGTTCACTGATAACTGGGACTGGGAGAGAGACCTTGTCACTGGCCTCTCATAATAAGCCTTCAGGGTCTGATACTCCCCTAACATTTTAGAAAAGTGGCAGCACCTGCCTCATAGATAAGACATGCAAACTGTCCCACTGTCTCTATCACAACTGAAAATTACTATAATTATTTGTTAATACTACTTCTACTACTACTGCAAGACAAAATTTTAACTAAAAGTCAAAATAAAGAGGGGAGCACAGGCAAACACGATGGAGAAAGTGGAGGTTCTCAGTCATCCGGGTCAGGTTTTTTTTCTGGAAGTGCTCTTTCTTGGCAGCTGGGCTTGTTTAAGGTTCTTGAAGATGTTTCACCTCTGATCCAAGAGGCTTCTTCAGCTGTAACAGACCAGTGCCAAGTCCCAGGTGTTTGACCTCTGTGGAGTCATTAGCACCTTGAGAGCTGTTGAAGTCACGTGTGGGTGGATGAACAGAACTTCCTGCACTAACGACAGCACATCGGTGGTGCTCCTTCCACCCATGTCTCCAGTCAAAATCAGCCTGGACGAAGCCCTGCTTCACACTCCTCTGTCACCTGACTGTACAAGAACCCAGACAACATCCTGCCTCTCCTTCCTCAATCTTCTGATGGCTTCTTAGAACATCTCTTTAGCCTCATCCAGCTCCTCTCACTCACTAACTTTTGCCTCCTCCAACATTAGCGTCCACCACCACAGAAGTTTGTCAACGACCCTCTGTGACTTTGTGTCTTCACTGTCCCTCAGCATGAAACTACATCTGACCTACCAATCCCTGATGAACTACTGCTCCCTCCCTCCCTCCCATCCGTCTGTACTTTGAAGCCTCCCAACCCCTGACTCCTAATCCCTTTGTTTAATCAATGATTTGTTTTTTTTTCTCTTGATAACAATTCTATTAAACAACTGTGTATTGATTAATATCTATGAATGTTGTTTGTATTATGCTTTTATCATGTAAGTTAAGGGGCTGTAAAATTGTCTCTAAAACTCCAAATAGTCAAAGACTAAAAACCAAACTGCATTGCCTATGAATAATTGTAGTTCACATGGTCATAGACAGATGGGTGACAAACTAAAGTAAAAACCTGCAGGTCACAGATACACATATGTCTACATGATGGTTCACACAGTAAATGCTGAGCAACATCTTCAAACCACCAAGTTCATGACAAATACTGCATTTCAAATTATACATTCACCAGTTTACTTAAGTAAAAGTACTAAAGTAATATCAGAAAAGGATCAAATCCTCACTGTGAAATGTCATAATATTACATAGAGTACAATTATATTGTATTATGGTTACAGAATAGTCACATAAATGCGACACTGTGTTGAGATGAAGTGTTGATGTTGCACAGGGCTGGACCTGACCTAATCTGACCTCTTTTATTATTATTAATTTATCCTATAACACTGCATCACTTTTTACATAATGATTGCATGTTGTCTATGAAGAGTCTTAGTCTGAATAATAACCAGCTATCGGCTTCTCAAAATAACAGTGGAGCAAAAAGGAAGCACAAATGACCTTAAAGGGGAATAAATGGACATTTTTACTTAACAATTGTATTTAAATAAATATACTGAGCATCCACCTGTGGCCAAGAAGAAGAAGGGGACGACCAGGAGAAGATGCTAAAAGGATTTTCTGATGCAGTAACCTCAAAAGCCAAACTTAGGTAACTGCTTCTCTACACCTGCTGTCCTGCCTCCACAACCAGTTTCACATAAACAGGTTCCTGTGAAGGCCACATCCTTCAGGTCTCAAGTCCCATCACTACCTGACCAGCTAAAATTAGGCCAGAGGCCATTGTAAAACCTGGGAACGGCAATGACAAGGTTAATTTGATCAGATACCTGAAAATCAATGTGCCTACTTTGATGACTTTAAAGTACAACTTGGCAAATATCTAAAGCCACTGATGAGTTTTCTGCTCAAACAAGGGTGACAGAGGCCATTCCTCTGGTAGAGGTGGAGTGTGGTGTCTCAGTGTGCGACTTGTAACTTTGTCTGTTGCAGCACTGACCATCAGGATCTTAATCCTCCAGTACACAGAGCCCTGAGAAATCCAAATCAGAAATCCAAATCACAAAGGAACAGGACACTGAAAGTCTGAACTAGGGGCCAAAAAGCACAAGTCAAATGCTAATCCATAAGGGGGGTTTAGGCTTCCTGGAGACACCTTGTGGCCCCATCATCAGTGCAGTGAGGCTGTAAGTAATGTGAATGTTCAGAAGCATAGCACTAATGCAACATGAACTATCCTCTTGTTTTTAGGAAGAGGCACACCAGCTGACAAGAAATAAAATGAAAATAAAAACAAAGGCTCGATTAAAGGAGTCTCAGATGACTGATAGGTCTTGAGGCTGTCATCATGGTGTCATTTCCTAGCATTCAACACTATTATACAAAAAGACTTGGGTTTAGCATCATCACTACAAATGAGGACAGTGGATTTCACTGTGGTATCCTTCCACTCAACATACTGTAGATTTGTTAAGCTGTTCTATGATAAACAAGCATCACTAAAAGCAAAAACATGATGTCCACATACCCTCATGTGGACATGAACACAGACGACGAGCAGCCTCATGTTCCTATGTGTACTTAAAAATGTAGAATCTACCTTCTATCTGCCTACAATGACATTTTCCAAGCACTGTAGTACATGCAGCATCAAGGCTTTCTGTTGTGTGGACAGACGCTTGCTGACCTAATAAGATGAAATTTACATCACTGGACTGTAGTGGACACAAGGATGTGAAAAGCAGCCCTTAAGTCAGTTTACTATGAGCCACTATCATGGACTGATGGAGTGGATTTACTGTATCAGTCAAACTAAATGACAGCAATAGGATTTAATATTCCAAATGGCCCAAAGCTGCCATATTAACCAAGCTTACCTTGGACATGAGTTTTAGTCCCCGTTCTATCCTGGGCAGGGGTTTCTTGTCCAAGATGCCAGCCTCATAAGGGGACACAATGGCTGGGTTGACAAAACGCAGAAACATGGCACTGCCCACCGCACCAATGCTGTTCTGTGGGAAGCGCTGACTCACCACCTGTGTGAGGGAGGATGAAGAGAGCAGGGCAAGACATAGGAGGGGAAAACAAAGGGAAAGTGTCGAACAGATGGAACAGAAGAGAAAGGGTTGAACAGGGGAGCAGGTTTGAACAAAGGAAAGGAGAAAATATTGAAAATGGATTTCAGTACACTAAACAGCAAAACTGGGGATGATGACGACAATAACCAAATATACGTGTATCAATCGGTAACAGAGCAGTGAGGTGAAGATGTGAGGCTCAGGAGGAGAAAGAGTGGAGGAAAACATGAAAAAAGCCTCAAACAATCCCAGTTCATTCTGAGCTGTAGCAAGAGTTAAAAAGGTTCTAACTCCAGTTACAGCCCAAGAAAGAGTGAGAACAAGCAAGACAAGGACTCCAACTCTCTCCTCTCTGCTGGTGAAGAATGGAAACACAAAATAAAAGTGAAGGTAGATGACAGAAGTAGATCCATGAGTCAAGTTGCAGAGCAATGGATGAGCCACACTCGTGACCATCCAAAATATCACAACCCATACATCGCATGTTGCTTTGAGGCAAAGCAACACATTCAGAGGGGTTATAACCTAATGCCACAAGCTTCAGAACCAGACACAGGTCAGTATGTCTCTCATCAAGCTGAACAGCCAACTGTGAAGGAAGCTGTACCGTGACAAATAATCAGCAAAGACGTCTTAACTAATTTTTCGTGGATTTCCAAAACCTGCAGCCAGAGGCACATCAGTCTGTGGTTTCACTGTTTTCCTTTGTTCCTCAGCTGTCTGTTGTGAACACGTAGATTTGGCCTGTATGTGTGCCCATTCTAGTTTATTATAACTTCTGTTTTTTGTTTGATTTTTTTAGTTTTGCTTTTCCATCCTATTGGTAAAAATACAATTACACTAAAGTCATTTCAAAAACCTTTAAAAGAAAATATCCTAAGAAAGGTTTTACTGGGCCAAGGCACCCAAGCAGCCAGATGACAATGATCAGACATATACTTATTTGAATGAGGAAATGGAGGCCAGCTGTAAAACTGTAGCCCAATCTGTCTGTTGTAAACACCCACCACAGTTCACAGACTTAAACCTACTTCAGTGACTGTAAATGTGTGCACATACAGCTTTCCTGTACACTTAGGGAATCACTTTTGGTTTGACCTCTCAAAGTAGTCAGAGGTTAATGAGTCATGGTGGTAGTCTGCCACCTCTTCTGTGATGTGGACTTGCAGTAATTCAACGATTGCTCGTTATCTAATTTGACTGGTGCTCTCTGACAATGTAGAGAGCTCTGTAGACAAAAGTAAGGCGGGTTACGATTAGACTGATTTGTCATCTTCAACAAGGTTTTGTGCAGTCAGAGCATCCAAACACACTGCTGTGAAAACCACAGAGCAGGGCTGGCTAAGCTGCAACTCATTTACAACGAATCATTGCAGTGATTGTCTTCCTTGCTCTGTCGGATTTAATTCAGTGCTCTCAGCAATCTTTGAAGAGTAGATTATTATTTAATTTTATGGCCTCAAAGTGATAGTCCACCAAAATTCTATCTTTTGAATGTCAAACGCTCACCCAACACAAGTTTGACTGGTATGAAGACCAGCAGCTGTGGTTGACTTGAATTACACTGGTACAATAAATTACAATGGTGACATGTTGAGACTGTTGCCAAATGATTCAAACATCAACAGAAGCTTTTCAAATATGTCCTCCGCTTGTCTTCCATCCACGTGTATATACACAGTATGCTCCCAACAGTCTGCGTGGACAATCAATTTAAGACTCTGCCCTATAAAGTAAGAGTACAGTACATAAAAAATAAATATCAGGAGTCATGTATGATAAAGGGAGCAGTGATGTTACCTTAACACAACACAGAGTATCTGCATGTATAAGCACACACAGGACACACACATTCTTGTCAGAAAACAAGAGTACATTCTCAGTTTCATTAACTGGACCTGAACCACTTTGTACTGATAAAGTAAGAAGCATAAGTGATGAGTGAATTTGGCAGAATCAGTGACACAAATCAGAATTAGTCTGTCAAACCAGGTCCATCACAGTTAGTCAATAACCTCATTAGAACGCCCCACCTTCCAATAAACAATCACTTTGCTGTCAGAGGTGTGTGAGCAGCAGGTTTACTGAGGAACACCTTGAGAGACCAGTCAAAATCTGGACTGAAATGTCTTTAAAGACAGTGTCACTCCCTGACTACACTGCCCCTTCCACATGAAAATAAGTGCTTTAGTCATCAGAAATTCTTAATCGTGTAACTTAAAGCATCATAAGCAAAGACAGATTTAGAATACTGGGATTTATAAACCAAACTGAAAAATCCAAAATCATGTTTTAAGTAACTGACAGAGGAGGGAATAGCTAGAAACAAAAATGAAGCCTTCACCAAGCCCCCAATATACGACTCACCTGACAGCTCTGACTGAAAACTGGATTCGCTTGTGATCATCAATGAATTCTATTACTTCAGTCAATGATTCTCATCACTAATTTGATAGGCAATCTGTATTCAGGTCAACTCAAAGTCAGAACAGTTTTTTTTACTTCAATACAGCACAATACGTAGCCACTGATAACTAACATGTATGAACTAATTTACACTGATGTGCTCTATATATTTTTGTCCTCCTCATTTACATATATGTGGAAATCAGAATACTGGGAACACCAATGAATATAATACAGTCCAGTGCACCTCCTTCAACTATGACCTCTGTAATAAACATAATTGAATGTATACATTTACAATTTCACCAGCAACCGCGTCATAAGCTTCATGAAGAGACATTACGACAAGGTTGTGGCATTCTACTGCATTCAGCTGTACATAAAGTGATTGGTGAGTGCATCTCTGCTGTTGTTTGGGCTGCTTTATTTCCTTCAGCCCAGCTTTAGTGACTTCTTCATTTTCTCTTGGTCTCTGTGGTGTCTCCAACGCAGTAGGTCAGGTCAACTTAACATTCAGCTACAACCGCTTTCCAACATTCCAAAGCACTACTTTCCTTATCGAGACACCAACAGACACCAGTGAGAAGAAATCCCCCCAAAACATGATCGTATTAGTTTATTTCATTACAGAACACTCAAATGATCAGTGTTTCTACCAATACTGCACTACTAAAATATACCAGAATAAAAAAGCAACACGAGTTTATAGTGAACTACCATTTCCCCCTTCAAATACCAGCTGCATGCTGTTTATTTCTGACATAGTATCACGAACCTGGCCTTTCGATATAACAGCAGCATTTCCTAAGTTCACATTTTCCTGCACTTTCTCCACATCCCGTCATCACACTCATTTTCTGTTCTCATACAAATTTGTTCTTTTGTTCTCAAAACTATATAATCAAATAGTCTTGTGTTACAACCTTCTTGCATTAACATTGTAGATTCTGAGCTTTAAACTAAAATGTCTCCTCTTGCTCATATTCTCAAACATCATGCTAAAATCTTTCACAAAAAGAATGCAGCATGTTTGTGACTTATTGTTGCCCCCCAAAATCAGCCAGTTTCTTTTCCTTCAGGTGATGCATGGTGCTTTGTTGCATCACTCTGGGGTAGCAGCTTTCCCCTTAGTTAGATTTGCCCAACAAATACAATCTACACCAAAGAGTAAAAATGTCTAAATAACAATGTCTTAGCATTATACTGTTCATTTGGCCACAAACCTCAAAAGCATATGTGGTGCTGCCATATAGCTGTATATTCAGAGGCAGAACATCTGCAGTCAGCTACCTGAAGGACACCAAGGTGACAACAAAAGCAGGTTTGCTGTAGGTGTGGGACACAGCAGCAAAGACGCATGACACCGATACTCCACTTTTTTTTTTTTTAAGGATTTGTTTACGACACTGAAGCTAAAGACTTCTGTCCTTGGTCTGGGTACAAGTGTCCCGTTTGGCTCTAGTGCAGTGAATGAGAGAAACTGCCGTGTGTGTGTGTGTGTACAATTATATTATAGTATACATACACTGATCAGGCATAACATTATGAGCACCTGGCTAATACCGTGTACCCAGGAGTCAACAGGGCAATTGGACTGCAGCTCACTGTGCATCTTCTGTGAATCCATTTTCCAAAGTTATATTGCCAGGAAGAGCACAAATGTGTCTACCATTCAGTGATAACATTGTTAAAGGAGTGAAAACTCCGGCTGGGACAAGTTAGAGTTAGGTAATGTTTTAGACAGATTCTGCAGCCTCACCACTGTAGGTGTGATATCACCAATGTAGACTGAATGTTTCTCTACATAGAGACCAATGTACAGTATTTCTCATTTTCATCTATTATAACAAAGATTCAAATTAATTTTAATCTCTTGAAAAGTACAAATGTTTAATCTACAGTAGGACAACCTTATCAGCAAGTTGTGGGTGTCACTGTTCATCTTTCCTTAGACACTGTTGGTAGGTACTAACCACTGCAGACCAACAACACCCACCAAGACCTGCAGTGTGGGAGATGCTCTGACCCAGTCATCTCATCCTTCACAGTTTGGCCCTTGTCAAAGTCACTCAGATCCTTACACTTGCCCAGTTTTCCTGCTTCCAACACATCAGCTTCAAGGGCTTGAATGTTCACTTGCTGCCTAATATACCCCACACACTGACAGGTGCCACTGTAACAGGTAGTCAGTGTTATTCACTTCACCTGGCACTGGTCATAATGTTATGGCCGACTGGTGTATACAACTATAATATATAGAGTACCACTCTCAAAGCCAAAGATATCGTTCTTCATATACGGCGGGGAAAACGACAGCATACAGCTGAGAGACAGAGCAGACAGGGACCAGTTTTTCAGAATATTTCATCTAAAAACCATTCATGTCTTTTATAATGCCATATCAGCTGAGGCAGGTGAGGCGGGCATGCGTGTGTGTGTGCTGATTTATTAAAATGAGTCAGTAGATGATTTGAGTGCAGATGAAATGTTCTGAGAAAAAGTCTCCTGGAATACAAATACAGAGTGTCCAGAAAGAAGAGAGAAGAGAATGCCACCACTTCCTGGGAACTGTTAATTGAAAATACACTGAATGGCGCCGATATTAGTACAATGATTTTAAGAGAGGGTTATACACAAAGTTGAATATGGAGCAAAGAATAAAACATTTCCAGAGAAACACCAAATTAAAATCAAATTTTAAAAAATGAAGGAAAAAAAAAAGAAATCAAATGAATAAAATGCAAAAAAGGCTTTTTTTGCTTCAGGGGAAAGTGTCTGAGGTAAAGTAGATACTCCAAACTTACTGCTTTTTTGTTTTCCTTTTTTTCTTTTACTGTTGCTTTATTCAGTAGAGAGTGGCAAGTAGCCTACAGAACAGAGATGAGCACAATCATGGTCACAGCACCAGCTACACACACACAGCCCTAACCACTCGAAGTGTAAATACATTCAATTCTAGTAAAACAGAAAAATTAAAACTGCTGTTAGCAAAGTTTTCATCACTGCTCAGGAACATGAAGCATGTCCATGCATGCGCTGGTGTGGTTTGACTTCAGCAGCGTGCGTGAGTGTGTGCCTGCACACTAACAAATCCAAATCTAAGATGGGGAATGAAAAACCAAAGATGTCAACCCATGGAAATCAAACCCCAGACCACTTGCTATGCATGCGGGTATGAAGCATTCTGAACCAGTTGTAAGTGGAACAACTTAACAATAATGGCTGTTTATTCAGCTGTTGAGTGTTTTGCAGACGAAGTTGTGGAGCTTCTCATTAGTGCAGTGAGGGCATGGCGGCGGCAGCAGCGGTAGAAGCAGTAGCCATGTGAAGCTGCTCAGCAGCAACAAGAAGTCAAACTCACTGTTTACCTGAGAAACTGTGTGCGCCGAGGTTAAACTACAATATCATTTGAGCTGTATATGGTGACACAAGCCAGTCAGGTGTCATCGTCCTATGCTGTGATCACACCTAATCCACTGCAAGTACCTACTAGTGTTAATTATCTCAAACAATCAGCAATTTTAACTCCAATCAGTGGTGCCATGTCATAGGGGTGAGAATCTTTGGAAACAACTTGATTTGATCCAGATTCTTGGTTTCACAATTTAATTCAGAAATCAATTTTTGATTTTTTACTGAAAATTAGATTCAGTTGAAACCAGAATTTTTGCTTTGCGGTTGCATGCCTCCACCAACCAATCAAATTCACAGGTACGGACAGAAGTAAGGTCACTGACCTTTAACCACCAACATCTAATCAGCTCATTCTGGAGTCCAAGTGGACATTTGTGCTGCTACCCAGCAGTATTGAAATTATAAGTAGGCCTACACAGTATTATTAAAATTGGCTCCATCTTTACCAACTGCCGCATAAATGTGATGAACACAATTATGAATCAGTATTTATAATCAGGTAATATAAACGTGCCCCTCCATAATGAGTACTTCTACTTTTAGTACTTTAAGTAGGATATATTTTGATGCTAATTCTTCAGTAAACAATCTGAGTACTTCCTCCTTCGCAGGTTTTTGGTAGCTAGCATGTGTGTTGTAAAGGGGAGTCGGAGGAACAAAGCCAGATCACTTGGTTGTGTTGATGCTAATGTTACATCTCCAGCAGCGGAGAACAGCGTCTGTACTGCAGGGTTACTACCAGGG
Source organism: Monopterus albus (assembly GCF_001952655.1). Classification (NCBI taxonomy): domain Eukaryota; kingdom Metazoa; phylum Chordata; class Actinopteri; order Synbranchiformes; family Synbranchidae; genus Monopterus; species Monopterus albus. The sequence continues at coordinate 571,694 of NW_018128094.1, forward strand.
AGAGCCAGCATGATGCAAAACAGGCACATGTCTGTAGAAACAAAGTCTTTTCTTTGCCCCACCAGTTTGACTGAAGTGCTGCAGTGTGTTATGCTGAGCTACTTTCATTTGTTAATAAGTTTGCTGTTCCGATACACTAATGTCAATCGGTGAGGAGCTACGAGGTTTTCACCCAGTCCTCCACACTTGTCTTTCAATACTCATTATCAAGTCTTTAGCATGTGCTCAAATGATTTCTTTTTCTGAAGATGAACTGTGCACACTGTACACTGTTCTTGTGCTGCAATGACCTTACGGTTGAGTTCCGCCTTGTTTCATTCTGTCAACATTACAAAAATCGAATTTTAGCATTTGTGTATCAATTCAGAATCATACAAAATATGAATCGCGGTTCCTATGTGAACTGATTTTTCTCTACACAGACGAGTGAGCAAGCACATGCACACCTGGCCTAATGATCTACCAACCCTCGGGCTGTTCTACACTGTGTGTGAGATTAATGGAAGCAGATGGTATTAACAGCTGAAAAGATTCACCCCAGACTGAAAAATGTCTAATTTCAGTCACACACACCATCAAGCAGCCTTCTTACTCCAGGCCAAAATGGCTCCAGAATCCAGCTGATAGAGGACATTACAGTCAAATCAAACTTGCCCTCTTGGTCTCACTGCTCACTATCAATGTGTTTAAGTAACCAGTGAGGTTCACTGTATTACTTAAACTGGACTTTATGCTGACAGTCTAGCTAGTTTATGGATGAAACAGATGTGGGGCTGATATGACTTGTGTATCTTTGTACAGAGGCCCCCCCTGCTGGCCTAGGGGTTAATGTACCACCAAGACTTACAACACCGCTGGCCCATATCTGGCTGGAGGCCATGGTTGCATTATGTTTCCATCTTTCTCTCCTATCTATTATCAACAATTAGGCACAAAATACCCCCTTACACACTGTGCAGACATTTGAGCTTCTGTTCATGATCGGTTGATATGGCAAACAAAGGAAGAATAAAAAATGTGGCATGGCTGACACCATGGTAATGCAAATGATGAGGTGTGATCACAGTTTGGATTTTTATGTTGCTGTGTCAAACTAATTGTGAGCAGTTTGTCTTCAAGCAGCCTCATTTTACCAGTTTTTGCCATCACCAGTAAGCTTCTATGTCCGCCTGGTATTACCATGTGGTGTGTACCTGGATAGGTTATGTAGATAATAGCATCTGATCATGGGCCTACACTCGCCCTTTTATACAAGGCTAATTAATCTGATACACAGCTTATAAAAGACCAATTACTCAGTTATTTTGCCTAATTTGGCCTAATATAACTACGCACTGAGATTCTCAGTGACGTCAAACACGGAGCTCACCTTTAAAGTGATGATTCATCACTGAATAAGATGGGCACATCACTCAGTAGTTGCATTAGGATTAATTATATTAATTAAACATGGTCAAACATAGAAGAGAGAAGAACTCATCCATAACTACAGTGTGCTACATCAACCCTGTACTCTGCAGTGAATAAACTGGGCAATACTCAGAAATGTTTGTTTGGGCTGAAATACATTAAATCACTGAACAACTGATCCACAGAAAACTAATATGCAACAATTTAATACAATTCTTAAAAGTAAAATAGCAAACCTTCTCTGGGTTCAATTTCTAAAATGTAAATATTTGCCGTTTTCTCTGATTTCAGCAAAACTGAGTACCTTTTAGGTTTTGGACAGTTGGTAAGAAAAAACTAAAAGTTCCAACATACAGTATCACACAGACCTTTAAAAAATGGTGATGGACATTATATCAATAAATTGTGATCATTTATAGACCAAAAGAGAAAATAAGCTATGGAAAAGATAATTATACAGGACTGAGTTCAAGGTTTTATCATTTGCTCCTTACTGGTCCATGATGGGGGCTACTGGGTAGGTAGTGCCTTTTTTAGGAGCCACAACAAAGCCCTGGAATAGTCTTCTGCTTTCAGTTAAGTGTACACCCCTCATGACACTTTAATGGTAAATCTCAGTGCATACTTGTTTTCAAAGGCCTCTGGGTGTTCTTAAGGATTTTAATTTTACTTATTGTGTTTTGTCTTAGGTGTCGTTCAGTGTTTTTGTGGTCTTATTCATTGTTTTATACGGTGTCTTGTGTTCTTGTTGTTTTACTATTATGTCACTTGTTAAAATTTGTACTGTGGTCAACACTAGAGTTGTTTTTAAATGTTCTATAAATAAATGTGACTTGACTATAATGTTAAATTGCAGCATCATCTGCACTATTCCTACTGTACTTACAGGCTTATGTCGCATCAGCTCTTGGTCTAACTGGAAAGAAGTGCTTTTGATGAACTACACTGAGGTATGTAAAGAGTAACTGTAGTGATGGCAAAAGCTAGGAAAACAAGGTCGTTTTAGAATCACATACAGGTTTTAGTATCCAGACATGCTTCTGTGGTTTTAAAATCCTGTGGAGTAAAGCCTAAGTGTGTTAGACTTTTGGTACATTAAAATTATCAAACAGAGGTCTTAATGCATCGCTCCAGCAGAAAGTATAGCGCTGTACAGCTGTACTTTTTTTGCATGTGATGCAGAGAGCAGTGAGTGGAGCAACACCAGGTGGCCTCAGAGCGCTGAGCTTGAAATGTGTGAGTGGTACTGCACACACACAGGTAAGGGCAAAGAGGCTGAATGAGTAGCTGGGGGCCAAGGTGGAGTGAGGGTGAGGGTCTACCTGGTAGAGACAATGGCAGACACTGCGGAGCTGTGGGGGGAACTCGCTCGATGAACCAATGATGGCCTGGAAGAAACGCTCAGTGATCTGTAGCAGGTTGCTCTGGTTCTCCTCCAGGTTCTCGCCTTGTTCCAGCCTGATGAGACAAATAAGCAGCCGCTGTCAGTGAGGCCTTGTGTTCCAGGATGGATAAACTCCATGCAGAGTAGCAGAGGTGCCATTTATCTTTTAGTAACAAGTCCCAACAAGAGGCTAAACACACAGTTCAGTTCACTAGAAATCCTCTGAATCCTGTGTATACCTTTTTATATAGTAGAAACTAGTGATAATTCAACTGTCAGTGGAAGTGTATTGTAATATCATCATTTGACACTTAGCCTGCCTAAATTATTGATTTAAAGCAAAGTGCAAAACTACTAGGCCTTCAGAAAGCAGTCAGATACCTTAGCTCCTACTGCGAGATCGTGAGTAACAGCAGTCTAGAATAGGTTTTGTCTGGATTATTTGTATCTGACAATACAAGCAATACATGTTGTCAGTGCAGAGATGAAGGTACTCACCTGGTAGGGTCTACCTCAAAGCTGATGTGTTCAGGGGTGGTGATGACCCCTCTTAATAAAGGCTCCAATAGCTTCTGCAGATATGCTGCCCCATAAACCTGGCATAAGGCGACAGAAAATACCATCAGTAATATGTCCCCATTTTGTAGGCATCTGATGTAGAATACAGGCATTTCTAATTATTTAATGACAGGAGTTGTGCTGCATCTTCTACCTTAAAACAGAAGGTCATGATTTTGCTGGCCAGGCTGTTTCCTCTGAAAAGAGTCTGCATGGAGTCAGCCAGCTCCACCTCTTTAGAGAACATGTTCCACAGCAGCTGGTAGAGGAGGTGACGGGAGTCAAACAGCGTCACCAGGACTCGCGCTAGCTCATCCTGGAAATACAGGAAACATGTATACATCACTGCTGGGAAAAAGGTATTTTCTTTTTAATATACTTTTTATTCCATTTGCATGTACTCTATGTCAAAAGATACCTGCACACAAACTTCTGATAAAATAAAATACTGACTAGATATGCTCAGTGGACATATTGTACTCACTGTCAACATAAGGTTTCAAACTAATCCTAAATGAACAATAGGTACACACCCACTGAGACCCAGGAACCACATTAGCAAGTGCCATGGCAATGGGCAGCTCTCCCTGGTCTCCCATCATGGTGACCAGCTCCACCAGTCTCTCAAAGCGGTCAGCCAGCACTGTCTCTGCCAGAGTGTCAAACTCTGTTCCCTGCTGCAGGATCTTGGTTAGCACCTCCATGAAGGTGGCTCGAGTCTGCAGGTCCTTGTGGTAGCCCAGACCTGGGGAGAAAAGAAAACATTTTGTTTATATATATTTATATATATATATCTCAACACTGGTAACTGCAGAGATTCTCACACCTCAGTGTACAGTAGTTATATACTGTGGATGACCTACCAATTGAGTGCATGAGGCCACTGTCTACGTTAGCATTGAGCAGGTTTGACATTGCAAGCACGGTGCAGTGGCGGAGGGAGGCCAGGCGGCGGGACATTCCTCTCTTTCGCCCCCCCACAACCTGGCCCTCATCTTCCACCTCACTGCAGTCATTCAGCAGATTCATGAACAGCGTGAAGTACCTGCACACCACCACAAAAAACAACAGGTAGTTTATTAGAAAAGGCTTCACCATGCAGAAAATTTACCAGCAGTGCCAAAGCCCACATTCTCCTTTTTTCCTAGAGTATTCAAAAGCTTTGATCCAGGTAGCTGGTTCCTTGTACTAACCACCCTCTCATGCTGCCATGGCAGTACCTCTATTTCAGAAGTGAGAAGATTGGATTTGGGAAGGGGGTCTTATAAACTCCTTTACAGTTTCCCTAAAGCTTGTGTCTGTACAGATACATGTTGGTTGAGACGCTTCCCATTAATGCATGGCTGTCATCAGAGCCACTAGGAACAGCGCTATAGCCACATGAGCAGTTCTTTGGGATGCCCATTTATACAGAAGACATGCTGTTGTACGTATCTGGCCCTGTGAAATGTGTGGCTGATATGTTAAACACTTTAGAATCCTCTGAACCATTCTCAGGTCAAACTTCCCAGTGTCTCCCCCTTAGCATAAAATCTTCATATCTACCTTTAGAGTGACTGCATGAAACAGTGGGTAGATACTGAAGAATGACTAAAAAAAAAAACTATTGTAGGTACACAATATTGTTCTATTAACAACATTGGGAGCAAATCACAAATTAGTAAGGACTTATTGAGGAAACGGGACTGTGGTGGACTTGCCCTTCTGAACCTCTTACTGTACATCTTTAGGGCTGCTAGCCTCCATAAGATAGTATGATGGTCAGGATATGAACTACAGGATAGTACCATCTCGAAGATAAATCTGGCACACTGCCATCTCGCTAAGCTTTGGTATGTAGCCCTACCTCAACCACTTTGCTAGCTATTTTTGCGGACTTTATAACCCACTGCTGGATTTACACAAGCAATCCACTGGAACCACAAGCTGTTGCCAATAACCTGAACGAACCTTTCACATTCTGGAGGATTTATCGAACCTAGAATCTTTCATCGACCAATACTACATTCACTGCAGTATGGATACCACCAATACAATCCAGCAAGACACCCCAAAACAAACAGGAAAAAGACCTCTTCTACAGATACAAGCGATCTACAGACAACAGACATTGAGGTCAGTGTTCTTGCATCCATCAATAAAAAACTCAATTTACTGGTCACACTTCATGATGAAATAAAAGAACTCCGGTCAAGCCTTGAATTCACCTACAACTACATTGAAAAGTTAGAATAGTCAAACATCTCTCTCCAAACATCCGTCAAAACCCTCAGCGAAAAAATGAACTTGTCTTGAAAGAAAACAAATGCGTACACCGCCTTGGTTCAACAAAACACCCTGACCAATAATAGCGAAACTGGAACACTACAAGCACAAAGAACTGATTAAAAGTAAAGGAAAGGAACTGAAACTTTGGACTCAATGATCAATTCCCACATGAAATAAATGAACAACAGAAAATCCTCTACCCCATCATGAAACAACACAGGCGGTAAAACAAATGTGCAAATATCATTGTGGACAAATTATACATTGAAGGACAACTCTATGGCGATTTGAACATTACCCCGTAGCGCTTCTGATTTTCTACAGACTACCTACCAACCAGTGACTGCTACATTATGTGTTAGAATTCAAGCCCCTTTCATCACCCTGGTCCCTTACATGCACACACAGAGCAACCCCTATCTCACACGGATTCCTAGAACCATCCCTTGCATCGGTGCCCCTCTTTTTACTCTGTTATTCTGTCTGTGTTTTTGTTTGTTCATCACACCATGTGGAAATGTATACTTGTCTATGTTTTTATGTACTGCCCATATCCACACTATAACACACATGCATCAACTCTAGATCCTGTTACTCCTATTTTATGTTTTGTTTCTTCTTTGTGTTTTTCTTTTTTTTTTTCCTTCCTCTCTCCTTCCCCCACCCTCCCTCTTTTCATCATACAA
>NW_018128094.1:578088-585886 GCF_001952655.1 Monopterus albus
CCACCTAACAAATCCAGAATCACAAAACCTTAAATGTAAACAATTTAACCAAATATTTTCATCAACATATAGCAGTAGGCAAAGAGGCATCTCAATTTTAATGAATTATTAATTTAAATTAATTAATAATTTAAGCACATTTCAACTTGAACCAAACACCTGGGGCTGAGGCCACGCACATTCCCACCAACCTCTATAAATGTAACAAGCTGATTTTATTAGCAGCATCTTATCATGGTTGCGATTTTTTTTTTCCTCTCCTTCTCCCTTTCTTGCCCTTTATACACTGTATACAGTAGTTGGAAATACACACACTTCACAGCCTCATACACCAGTCTTGTAAAACACTCTACATCTTTTTGTAATGACATGTATCAGTTGTCTTGTCTCCCGAGTCTAGACTTGTTTTGTTAATGTGTTACTTTGTTTCAATAAAAAAATAAAATAAAATAAAATAAAAAAGTTCATCAACAAGCTATTCAATTAATTTATTTGTCCATCTCCCATTAAAGGTGTGGGCACGGATTAACTAGAGAGGGTTTTTTGTATTATAGAGATGAAAAGGATCTATTTCTCTGTTGTGTATTTACTAGGTTTCCCCAGTGTGGCACCACTTGCAACCTGTCATAGTCCCAACTGTTCCCCCACCCTCCCTTACTTATAAGTTAGGAATTTTATTAAAAGATGCATCACTAACTTTCCATCAAGTCCACTTCCCTCTAGTACTGACAATTCATTCCTCAATTGCCTGACAAAATTGCTAAATTGGTCAGGACACAATAAATTTATACAAGTGCATACATAAAATACATGTGCAAATACAGAAACAGCATGGAGTTCTCCTCAAATCTGTACCTGGGGTTCACCTTCAGGGATCTTAAGATGAATTTAGGATGAGTTGTTACAATGCCAGAGGCTGTTGAGTGAATTGGTGTTCTTACTTGAGGAAGAGCTGAGATTTGGCCTCCATCAGTTCTACCCCATCCCCCTCCTCTGGCTGCAGAGGAAGACCAGCTAACAGAGACACTACTGCCTCCATACTCGCCTGGTCCAGGTCCCTGTACGTCATATACACAAAGGAAAAAACTGTTAAGAGGGTGCTCTCTGCCTTCCTTACAATGCATTAGTTGAGTTAAGCACACGTCACAAAGGTGGACCTTGTCAGGCACTTGATGTCATCATCAGCAGCTTGGTTGGAGGTCCCCATCACCCAGTCTGTCAGGTACTCCACCATCTTGTTCCTATCAGCACCATATACAACAAGACCCTACATCAGGCTTCATGTGCGTCATCACTCTTCACACTTTGAATGTGTCTAGTAAACACACTGATATGTAAAAAGTAGCACGGGTAGTTGGTGTGGAGCCATAGAAGTGGCTCTGCCAAACATCCAGAGTGATGTGTCTATACCCAACTTTCACTGACCTGAACTTCATCTCCTGGCAGAAGGACAGGTCATCTCTTCTCTCCATCATCACCTCCACCAGCTGACACAGCTTGGTTTTGATCTGAATCGCATGGACCACGTTGCCCAGGATGCGCACATACCTGAGAGATAGTGCACAGGTCACTACATATCAGAAGACTGGGTTCTGTCTTTAAGTCACATAAAATGAAAATGAGCTTTTCACCATGTTCGCCGATTCCTCACAATGTCTGGCCACCACACATTCATTTCATTTAATATAGGCTGTAATGTTTTATTTAGGTGTCACTGGTGTGCAGGGTTTTAAACTCTGGATGTATCTGGTTTCCATATCTGTTGTATTTGTTATGATGTTGCACTGCTTTTAAGGCAAATTTACACTCTGGTGAGCAATAATCTTATTCTTCTATTTTGTTCTGTAGCTATTCTAAAATATTTTAATAAGTAGGCAAGGCAAAGTGCTTTACATAGGCCAAGAAAAACAGCATTAAAAACAATAAGCATAATAAAATCCAAGACAAAATGAAGATAACACATTGTTAAAATGAGATAATATACACAGAATGAAGACCCAAAAACAAACAAAGAACAAGTTCCTAAACATAATTATCTAGCATTCAAACTGTTTGTGTTCTATAAAAGAGTCTTTATAGTTTTTTTCCATGGTTTATTACAAGGTCCGTCTTTCCCAAGCAATAGTCAAAGGAGCTAATACACTCACTGGAACTGACAGAATGTCATGCAATCACATGGAATATAAATTGACAGAAGACAGTGGCTAATGGCTAGTTTTGCTAACAGCTGTGATGATGGACTCTGTTCTGAAGAGAGAAAACATTTGCCTTCAGTAAACAAATCATCTTTTACCTGTGATTTATCTTCTAAATAAAACTGTGCATTGCATGCTGGTTTGGTTGAAGCTGGTGTTGCCCATGTGATTATGATACCAGCAGAAGAGGAGCTACACAGGCAGAAGTTAAGTGATACCATTGTGGAAGTATAAATATCAGTGCCACTGACAGCCGCAAGCTGCTGGCTCCAACTCGCTCCCATTCAAGAAGAGCCAGCTTCTCTCTAGAGGTCAATAATTGCTCTACGCCCTCCAAGACGTGTATGTCAGCCAGACTTTAAGGCTTATAGAAGGCTTTCATGTATCTTGTGTGTGCATGGATTGAGAGGTGAGACTGACAGTTGACTAACCTGTAGCTCTCTCCAGCTCCTTCAAAGACTCTTTAACTTATTTAGAGTATTTTTCCAGTGAGGTCTTAAGAACTTCAAAATTTTACTTGCGATTTTGGTCATTTTGACTACTGAATATCAGTGCACTGAATAAGAGACTGATGAACAGTGGACACAGCAGTCTCCAGGCTCATATATGAACAGGCAGTGATGTTCAGTGCAAACTCCATTCTGGGAGTTAGTGGGTCAAAGGAACTGACCTGACCAGGTTGAGCATCATCGTCTCAATGCTGGCCTGTCCCAGGTGTTCAGAGCTGCCCTCAGTGTGGTTATCAAGTAGATTCTTCATGATGGCTATCGTTTGCTCCACAAACTGGGTGTTCGTGTCGTTAATAGGAACCTGGAAAGAGGAGAACCACTAAGTACATTTCAGACAGAAAAGTAACAGAAGTACTACAGACAGCTTAAAACCACGCACCTCAAAAATAATATTCTAATAAATACAGGAGGCTAATTTTTTAATTCTAGACACAAGATCTGAGATTCATCAAAGATGTGCTGTTACATACCAGAAGAACTGATTAAACAGATTTAAAAAAAAAAAAAAAAAAAAGAAACCCTAGAAAAGGCAAAGGGCAAATATGATCTAAGAAGCCTTGAGATTCTTATCGGTTTTAGAAAACCTCATTTACAAATTACTACTTTTTAAATTAATCAATCAATCCAGACAGATTTGGGGTGGGTTAATATTTGCCCTCCAACAAAGTGTGTTAAAATCACTACACATGTACTACTAAACAGTTAAGCTGATTTTCTACCAGTGTAGTACAGGCCTGCCTGTGTGGCTGAAAAATTGTTACCTGAATACAAACAGCCCCACAGCTGCACTCACCGGTCCTTGTGTCTCAAAGAACTTCCCGATGCTGTTCCTCAGCTTGTTGAAGAGCATGGGGTAGAGGGCAGGGCTGAGCTCCAGCCCCAGCAGGTCTTTAACATTGGTGCGAACGTGAAGGCCGACCCTGTCATGGCCACACACCAGCAGGGCCAGCAGCCGGTCCAGGAAGCGGCTGACAGGTGTCTCACTGGAGGCCGATGAGGTGCAGGACGAGACCGTGGCTACCGGGTTAGATACTTCAAAGGGGCCCATGGAGATCATGGAGTGCTTGCGCTCGCTCATGGGGCCCATAGGTGGGCTGTAGGTAGCTGGGCCGGGGGTACCGCGCTGCTGGAGACAAACGCCGCCCAAAGCACACAGGAAGCCGGTCATGTTGATCCACTCCTGCTGTGGAGGGACAAGGAGACACTGGCAGAAGCACAACACCATAGAGGCGACGTGTGTAACACAGCTTCTCTCTGTCCACAGCCAACCTAGTAAGATTTGTTTTCATGATTTTGGTTATTCCCCCCCCAAAAAAATCAAGCCAAGAGACAATTCAGACATCAAGTGCCCTCCCATGCAGAGAGTCAGCCATATTCCTGTGTGACTACAGAGCAATGTTCCTACCAAACAATCACTGATCCTTTTTTAAACCGGGGAAACACCCTTTCCTCCCTTTTGTTTTAAGTGAGTAACTTCCTGGGCTGTCCCACCCGCCATTTTTGGGTTCCAGAGCTTTGGTAGTAATAGCTGGTGAAGATTCAAATATTCCTGGTGTTGGCCAGCTCTGTTCTCATGGTGCTGCAACAACCTGCTTGCTTCATCAATTGTTGCAATGATGGCTTACTGTCATTCAGACATAGGGAACCTTTATCATTACAACCTTTATTCAGACAACGAACAAGATGAGTGCACATGGACAGTCTACAAAGTGCAACACAGAAAAGAGTTAGTACAAAAGTACTCATTCTTAGGGTAGTGATCACATCTCACTGGTGTCCCACAGGTTATACCACAACATTTAGTTTGTGTGTAAGAGGGAAGCTATTGAATAATAATATCTCTTTTCAGCATTGCACTTTGTAGATGGTCTCTGGCTGCACATAGCTTACAATATTTCATCTAAACCGCTCATTTTGATGAAAATTAGGCTGTAGCTCATTGTTAACCTTACCACAGTAAGAAAGAGATGTCAGTTGTGTTTTAACAACATTCTGCCTAAGATTTACTGATCCAAGAACTCAATCTGTGAATATTTTGTCCTACTATTGATCTTATGCCATCTTAAAAAGCCCTGGTATTTTTCAGCCAAGAAGGTAACCATTTAGATTTAGAATATATGGTCAGGCTATCAGAGTAATGCTTATGTGGGAATTTGCAGGTACCAGCGGACCAGGTTGTCTCCATTCTGTTCTTTCCTCTTCATCATCTGACTCAGGCTCTATCAGTATTGATGTATCAAATATTCAAATATCAAACTTGAAAACTGATTATCGATCCAAAGAATGAACATCAGAATAGTGAGATCTTTGGGTCCAGCCCTACTGATTTCCCTGGAATCATTTACAAGAACAAATTTATAGCAGTATGAATATCTCTGTGCAACTAAAGTGTCTCAAAGGGTCTCTACAACAGCCTACTTACAAAGTTTGTCAATTTTCTGTTATATTTTAGCTCACTGTTTCCCTCACATTCACCAAACATGAAAGAGTCAACTGTCTGATAACTTTGAGTTGTAAAATACTGTGAGTTTTACATGCCACTGTGCTATGGTTGGGCATCTAATAAGCTTTAAACACATGAATCCATTCCTTCAACTGGACTTCCTGGATCATATTTCACTGTCTCACCAGTACATGAAACTACATACTCCGAACAACACAGCTCCCTGTTTGTTCATGCAGGCAAAATATCTGGCAGAACAGGGCCAAGGAACCCAGCCAACAAGCCAGCAGTGGGCCGAACATATCATTGGTTAAGACATTTATATGTACAGTAGTTTCAGGAAGATTTGAGACCCCTTCACATTTTGCACTGTGTGGTAGATTTCATTATAAATGGATAATACTGCCATTTCTGCCCATCAATAAGCCATAATGACAGTGAAAGTGGAGACTTCTTTTTATATATTTTTGTAAAGGCATTATATAAAAAAAAAAAATAAATAAAAATTACAAAAGTATTAAGACCCTTAATTCAGTACCTTGTAGAAGCCCCGTTGGCAGCAGTTACAGCTTTGTTTTCTTGGGTAAGCCTCTACAAGCTTTGCACATCTGGACTTGGGCAGTTTATCCCGTTCTTCCTGGCAGATCCTCTCAGCCTCCGTCAGATTGGGGGGGAAGTGTCTGTGAACTGTCATCTTCAAGTCTCTGCACAGATGTTCTGTCGGGTTTAAGACTGGGCTTTGGCTGGGGCCCTCAGGGACAGTCAGAGACTCGTCCTGAAGCCACTACAATGTCGCCCTGGCTGTGTGCTTCAGGTCATTATTGTGCTGCAAGATGAACCGCCACCCCAGTCTCGAGTAATGCTGAATTAAGGGTCGGTGAGCTTTTATAAATGAGAAATTTTCTTGATTTTTAATAAATCTGGAGAAGTGATTTCAGGTTGGAATTATGGGTTATTGAGTGTAGACTGAAGGCAGTTAGATCTATTTACAATTATTTCTATAACACAGCAAAGTGCACAAAAAGTGAAAGGACCTGAATACTTTCTAAAGCCACTGTATTTAAATTCACTGATGAGGATTTAAAAAGCAAACTAATCCTTTCCCAGCAGACCAGTCAGTGTAACTTCTGTAAAAACACAGCAAAGATCCTATCTTCCTCTTTCACCTAAATCTGAGGAGTTCTGTTTGATCACATTTGATGGACAAAGAACTTGAATCCAATCTATCCCTTCTGTAACATGCCAACCTGCCCATCATCAGCCTTGTTTTTGGGGAAGTTCAGAATCTGTTTGGTGGTTTGGTCCCATTTAGCGTATGTGTCCTCCCAAGCCTGAAGGTGGAAGCAAAACACATAAAACTGTTCATTAGCAATAGAGCACAAACAGAGGTAACAGAAAACTGAGTAACAAGCAATACTGATCTCACATCATACATAAGGAAGTGTACAGGTTTCAATACTGTTGCATGGTTAATTAAAACTGTTACTTTTTTTTCGGAAAAGCAAAAAAAATAAATAAATAAAAAAAATCACATGAATTTCAACTGACAATAATGAAGAGGAGTTACCTAAAGAAAACAGTGAGACCCACAGGAATTTGAACCCAGTGTTACCTCAATGTTTCCTGGTGTGGGGTTCTCTATCCTCCTTAACAAGGCCATCACCCTCTTCTGCAGGGTGGAGCGGCCTGTGGAAACAAGAAACACACTGTTAAAGAAAACCAACAGTTCAAGCTCATAAGCTACCAGTGTCTGTATAATTTCTACAAAATTCCAGAGGGAAGAATTACATTCTGCTTAGTGGTACCACTGGGAACCGTTCAGACACAGATTTAACAATGCGCCATACTTTTCATTTCCATAACACTTTTGTATGTTGTTTTTTGGTATCTGCATGTTCGAAGCTCAGAAATTCTTATCTCAATTGCCTGGGCCTCTAGAAAAACCCTTGACAGGGGAATGCTTAAACACAGAAGCACTGCAAAAGGTTGGCGTATCCATTTTACGCAAAACAGTTCATGTAGCTCATCTCCTTTGTTAGATCACACCATGCTGCAATAAGAGGACGAACTGAGCTCACAAAGGACAAGTATGTTATGTCTGCTAGCAACTACTTCGCTAAATGTCTCATTCACAGTCATGTCCAAAAGTAGACTCCCCTGCATTTCTGTCAGATAACTCACCACTTCTCCCAGAAAACTGTTGCAAACAAATTCTTTGGTATTCTCATGTTTATTTCTTTTGTTTGCATTCCAACAACACAAAAAAGCCAAATCTCATCCATTTCACACAGAACTCCAAACATGGACTGTACAAAATCATTATCACCTTTTCAAAACCATCAGAAATAGTTGTATTTCAAGCAGGTGATGCTCCTTTAGTTTGTAATGAAACTCACCTGTAGCAACCAACAGGTGCTGGTGATATAGAAATCACACTGGGAACCAGTTAAAATAGAGAAAAGTTGACTCAACCTTTGTGTCATGTGGACCACACTGAGCATAGAGAAAAGAAAGAACAGCAAAGAATTGTCTGAGGATTTGAGAAGCACAACAGTAGAAAAGCCTGGACAGTCTCAAGGCTCCAAGTATATCTCTAGAGATCTAGCTGTTCCTGTGACGTTTACAGCCCATGGCGCTGTAGCTAATCTCCC
>NW_018128094.1:586158-592502 GCF_001952655.1 Monopterus albus
TTGGGGTTGATTTGCTGCTTCAGCCACTGGATGTCTTGACTGTGTGTATGGCATTATGAAATCTGAAGACCACTGATGAATTCTGGGGCCCAATGTAGGGCCCAGTGTCAGAAAGCTGGGTCTCTGTCAGAGGTCATGGGTCCTACACCAGGACAATGACCCAGACTTCAGAAAGCACCAGAAATAGTTTCACACAATGAGCTGGAGACTTCTGAAGTGGCCAGCAATGAGTCCAGATCTAAATCCCATAGAGCAGCTGTGGAGAGATCTCAGAACAGCAGCTGGGAGAAGGAACCCTTCAAACCTGAGAGACCCGGAGCAGCTGGCAATAAAAGAGTGGTCCAGAATTCCAGGAGAGAAGTGGAAGAAACTCACTGATGGTTACAGGAAGTGACAGATTTCAGTTATTTTGTCCAGAGTGGTGCTACCAAATATTAAAGTGAGGGTGTCATTAATTCTGTCCAGTCCATTTCTGGAGTTCTATGTGGAATGGACCAGATTTGGCTTTTTTCTGCTTTTTTGTGTTGTTCCAATACAAACAAAATAAATAAACATGAGATTTTTGGCCATGATTGTATGTACCATTCACAAGTTACAGCCAGTTGCTCTAGTCCTGAATACAGCTGGATCAGGAGGGTTTTTTTAAACTCCATCTCAAATGGAGACCTGCCAACCTTAAAGACAGTCTTGGGGTACCACCTTGTAGGGTGGCGATGGACAGACTTTAATGTGGACAAGCTGAAAGGATCTGAAAACTTTCTGTACCCACTGTATGTGAGATGCAGTGCTTGTGGCACTGAAGGTGAGAAACTTAATGATCTCAGGTTGAAGAGGGTGGGACCAGGAGTACTGACCTGTTCCCATCATGTTGCTGACGGAGGCCAGTTCACTGAAGGTGGCGTAGTTAGGCAGCATGTTCTGCACAGGTACCTCGTCAGCGGCGCTGCGGATGTCAGCCTCCTCACAGAGGTGGCGGAAACAGGACATGGCCACCAGCACTGCTTCAGTGTCCGGACTCCAGAGGAACATGTAGAGACACACCTCCAGCTTGGTCTGCGCTTGCCGACAGATGGGGATCCCACCACCCATAGTGGCACACTCCTGCAACAATTCAGAATCACATATACAGTTTAAAAACTGCTGCTCTCGCAGGCAGGTGGCCACACCAAATCTTAGCCTTTCACGAGTGTTCATACCTCCAAAAATCTGATCCACAGCCAGCAAAGCACACTCCATGAGGATGACACTGGTCAGTGTGCAGGTGGCCTGTACCACTGTGACTTTACTAACTGGACTAAAGGGAGACTGTATCATCCACTGCCATGCAGTGTCATTTCACTAGCTCAATCTTTTCGATGACTAAGTTTTTAACTAACACAGGGGCTGGCTGCTACAGAAACTGGACTATACCTTGTTCTTGAGCAGAAACTTGTTCCTGCAGATGAGGATCTCCCTTAGCCATTTGAGAACCTCTGTCCCATTAACCATCTGCTGGCCAATCAGCTTACGACAGATGAGGAAGAGCACCTGTGAACTGAAAACAGAGGGAAGTCATTAGCCTGTAAACTTCAACACTAAGTTTAGAGCATCAGGGATCGTAATGTTGCACTAACACAATCATGACATTGCGGGATGCATGACTGAAAACGGAATACCCACCACAAAATCTCTGAAACTACATTAAACATTTTTTCAGTGCTCACAACAACAACAACAAAAAAAAAACATGTCAATGATGGTGATGTATTACCACATACACAAATATAAACATACTAATCGTGAATGAAGACACTGTTTAACAGTCGCTCACAGCTGTTCTGGCCGACACGCCCAGTGAAGTCTGTCCAAAAAACATCTGCTGTAGACAATCAAGCAGATGTGCTTTCTGGGATCAAGTGCAATACATCTCAACCTGATCTCACAACTTTTCTTTTAACACTGATGTCACGTTTGACCTTATCACAAGCTCCTGTATCACCTGTAACAGCTACAGCAGAGAACTGTGGATCCATGACTATCACTGCGGATTAGATCTGTTCTTTCTTTATGGAAAGATGAGAAGACTTTTGAGTACCTGATGTCCCAAAATGTCTCTATGGGGGCATCAGGATTCCACAGCTCTATGGTCTCTGGCTGGTGCAGAACTAACAGAGCCTGGAAACAGGAAACAAGAGGAGGAGTGTCAAAACCAGGAATGAATTCTTTGTGGTTAGAGGATGCTTTACTGGAAAAAAACACATTTGTGCAAAAAAACAACACACCAACAACAAACAAAATGTCCAGAATTGACAGACCATGCAGTGTTTCAGATAGATTTACCTCATCTTCGATGTTGGACATCTCATTCAAATTTTGTTTTATTACTGTATTTCATCAAGTGTTTTCTGATGAGCTCCAATTTTTACAGCTTTTCCTATTAATCATAATCTCCATTCTGCCAGAGCAAATCACACTCATCCTCCACTAAAAACACTTTTTTTTAAAAAAAAACAAATATTTAAAATGTTTCAAATATTTTCAGTTGCCTCCATTGCACCAGTTTTCAGTCACTGTTAAGCTCAATGGAACTTCACAGTAAAGTTAAACAGTTTCACATTAAAAGCACCCCAGCAGCTTAAAATTCACCTGCATCCAGTGGGCCAGTTTTTACCATTCTATATAAATGCACTGTGATCAGTCGTGCAACTTAAAACAAGTGCAATGCCACATTTCTGTAGACCCCCACTGTCACCTGAATAGTGCAATTTGTTGACTGAAAATCTGACTTGAGTGGGAAAAAGCTGATGAGATAAATCTTCTAGCCAGTTATGCACATGGTGCCCTCATCTTGTGCCACAGAAATGACAAGTGTCAGTGGTGGATTTGGTCACTGACCTCCATGGCTTCTTGGGAAAGCTGGGTAGTGTTGGTTAGAGGCACTAGCTGCACCAGGCCGGTGATGAGCTCTGCTGTGCTGCTCTGCATCTCTGGAGCTTGTTTCACTGGGTTCTAACACACAACAACAAACACTCAAGTTCATGAAGTTCACATTCAAAAACCTTTTGGTCATTCCAGTTACAAAAAATAATGAATTAACGTTGAAATAAAACAACAAAAGACATTTAAAGTGTATGGGTGCATCAAAGCCTGTCTATGAAAAGTAGCAGAAATTGAACACTGACCACCAAAAAACTGATACATGAAAGTTGTTTTAGTTGCCAAGTCATTGTGATATGAATGCTCACATGCAACATGAGTTTGGGGTCAGCGTGGATGAGTTTGACCAGAGCGAGGAGGAGGCACTTGTAACTTCGAGTGTCCAGTTCTGTGGCTCTCTCTTTGAACTTAAGGCTGGTGGTCATCTTCCCTTTGAAAGTCAGACTCTGTGGGAGGGTGGCACAGACAGGGCCGGGGGGTGGGGGCACTGATTAGGTTCAGACTGCATCAGAGCATCCAAAGAATGTGTTGATTTAAAGTGTGAATGATACCCTCTACACACAAAGTAACACTGATTGTAAACTACTAGGTCATAAGGTTGCAGAGGGGGGCATTGCTGTAAATTACTAAATAAATGAAATCTTTAAAAGGCAGCTTTGTTTTATTACAACACATTATTGTCATAGGTTTACCACCATCATCACCATAAACATCATCACTCAGTTACAATGAGATGGTGCCACTAGAGGATGTGGCAGCAACCAGGTGTGACTGACCCATATTATGAAATCCACACCTACATATACAGTTGACTCATCAGTGTTATTAATAGTGTCCAGTCGTTGGACCATGTGTAGCTACAATCAGTTACACTGATTCAGGCCACAGCTACATATCATTCTGCCACTTAGAAGCATTTCCACCCACTGTGAACATCCATCACAGTTTACAAACCAGCTTCCTAGGTTGACATTGACCTGCTGTGCAGTTTGTCTGTGCAATGAGGGACTGACGGTGACATTTCAGGTGTGCTGACTTTCAGCGTCACCTCCAGACAAAGTTGTGTAGATCATCTCAATAAATTGTTGGTTTGTTTCCAACCAGACTCATCGTTTGACTCTTCATGTTGTTGTTTGCTGACGTCATTGCAGGTATGTCACCATGTTCCTTGATCTCAAGTTGCACTGGCAAATAAGTTATTATTACTGATCGAAATGATGGACAAAACTACAAAAATAAGACCTAAACCTAAGTTATAATAAACCGAAATTCTCCTTCATTAACATCATAATGAAAACAAAATGTCTGTTATGATGGGTTTTTTTTATTTATACCCCACATTTTCAGATTACAATTTACTCAAGTCTCAGCTGTTACACTATGATGTGGCATGTTTCACGTAGTAAAGCAATGCAGCATGTTGCTGTCCTCTCACCGGTGTCATGCGCAGTGGAGCGTGGGTGCCAGTGCCTTGGATCACCCGGTTAAGGGTGTCTGAGAACATAAAGCGAAGCTCCCCAGAGTAGGAGTACACTGCGTCGATCTTAGGCCACCAGTCCAGATGGGACTGAAAGTAGACAACACAGGATGAGAAATAACAAGAGACGTAGCACAGAAAACGATCACATCATCAGTGCTGTGTCCGAAGCTCAGCCAACTTACATTAGTGATTATTCTGTGCAACGAATTGACCAGGACAAAGTGAAAGGTGGAGGGGGAGGTGGAGGCCAAACAGACCTGCAGGTCAAAGAGAACACACACACAGGAGATTTACAGAGCAACTGAGATGTGCTCCATGCCGCCAACTATGGAAAAACATTACAAACAACAAATGGAATATCATTTCTTCTCAGTCCACCTTAAAGTGCTGGTTGTTGTGAGGATTGATGCGGAAGCAGGAGACAAAGCAGTCCACCATGAGCTCCACATCAGCGTTCTGGCTGCCTGTCCCCCTCCAGAAGGGTTTGGCTGGGTTGAACAGCTGAGCCTGGTGGGACAGGAAGAGCCGCAAGGCACTTCAGATCAGTCAGAGACACCTTACTGCTGGGATACCCCCCAAACTTGTAACAAACTACGTTCATAAAGACCAGTGACTGGTGGCCATTAAAAGGATCAGCTGAATTACTAGGGCCAGTTACAGTTATTTAAATAGGTCATTTATCTGCTGAAGTAATGTTTAGAGGTGACAAAATCAAGTTATTATTCAACAGTCTTTTCAGCCTCAGCTGGGCAGTTTTCTGCCTCAGAGTCCATCCAGCAGCAGCAGAGTTAGGGACTATGATAAGTATTAGAATAGTATTATTAGACTAAAAATTGGCTAAAATGTTTGATTTCTTTGACTAAAACAAGAGAGTTCAATGACTAAAAACTGACCAAAACAATAAGGGTGAGGTTGACTTAATATGAATAAAACTAGCACGGACTTTTGGTCTCAGGCCTAAATCTTAAAATAGCTGACTAAATTAACACTACACAAAAATCCAGTACTGGTCAGACCATGCTAGCAGCTGTGAAGATTTGAATATGTTCTGTTTCTGCTCTTACTTGCAGATTGTGCTGGGGACAAAGTCACGACACAGATGAGTAGAGGAACTCTACGAGCGGTGGTTGACAGGGAGCCATCTATTTAAATGCACCCATTTTAACACAAATACTTGGTCTGTATGAACGTGCACATCTAAACTAGAAATATATTTCAATAAAATCTGTAAAAATCCCTCTTTCAGTCTCAGCATTTCAACTAAGCTTATAAAATGAATCTAAACAAGAAAAGGACCAGGGCTGTGGAGAATGCCAGATAACTGAACTTTTAAGATGAGGTGACCAGAGTGGATACAAAGAAGGAAAAGTGAAAAAACTATATAACATGGAGAGAGAAAAGCCCATTTTCTGCAAGTGACCAGACCTTGAGATCCATGATGATGGACTGGACCAGGAGGAAAATGGTTGAGTGGTCCTCCCAGTTGATGTAGGTGGAGGCTTTACACAGTTTGACGCAGGCGATGGCGGCGCTCTCCATCAGCTGCTTGCTGCCACCCTGGCCCGCTAAAGCTTTCCGCAAGTTGTCCAAAAACAGCTTCTGTAGATACAAGAAAGGTGTGTGGGTGTGTGTGTGTGTGAGTGTGTGGACGTGTTTTTCCTGCTACGTGGGGACTTCTTCCTGACTCCATACCAACTCATGAGGACCCATTTCACGGTGGGGACCTAAATTGAGGTCCCCATGGGCAAGAAATTGAATTTTAGGGTGGCAACATGGTTTAGAGTTAGGATGAGGTTAGGGTTAAGTTAAGGTTAGGGTTAGGCAAGTAGTGGTTCTGGTTAAGGTTAGGGTTAGTCTACAGGAAATGCATGCAAGTCAATGTAAAGTCCCCATGGACTACGAAACAAACTGTGTGTGTGTGTGTATGTGTGTGTATCCCTCAGGTGGT
>NW_018128094.1:592526-625234 GCF_001952655.1 Monopterus albus
GTGTTTTTGTAGAGTTGGTGCTCCACCCCCCCCCCCCCACCCACCTTGTTGGCCTTGCTGTCTTCCACAGTGTCTTTGGAGATGGTGTGTGTGATCTCTGGACAGAGGATGAGCAGGATGATCTGCAGTGGCCACACAGCTGCCTTTCTCTTTGCGCTCTCTGCAAAGCTGTCCACCAGATCAAACAACTTCTCCGCAGCTTCTGAACACACAACAGCATCCGTACCCAAAGTTAAACAAAGCAACTTCACTTTCAGAAATTCTCATGGAGTGTTTCCACATTCGTGTTAAACTGATGTTTAAGTGTCATTAACAAATATGAAACTGTACTGCCTACATTTCATAATACAATATCTACTGACAAGCACCTTCATGTCAAGACATTTGGAAGGTAACTCTTTACACATTACCACACAATGGTGACATGGTTTTAAAGATCAAACCAAGGCTGATGTCAACTGGGATGGATTCTTTACTTCAACTAAGTCTGAAGTCACAGGTTGCAAGTAGATTCGTATACTGTCAGGACATACAGTAAATGGAAAGCCTGATTCTGGTCACACTCAATCATGTGTAGCTGAACAAAAGCTTCTTGCTTGTTGCCAGAGAAAACCCAGTACTGCTCCTCTTCTACCGGTGAAAACAGTGTGAGCAGATGTGACAGAGAAGAGGCAGTGCTGGTGATACAACCAACTAGTATGTTAGTAGTTTACTGCTCGAGCAAACAGTGGTGTGCTCATTCATCGACCAGGACTGGTCTAAACTGGCCTGGACCGTCAGTGATCTATGTGGGGACTGGAATCAAAGTTTCATTATCATCCCAGAAAAAGGATGCTTCTGGTCACACCAATGAAATGTGGGCTTTTACGTCACTGGTGTAGACAAAAGTTGCATATGCAACTATGGTTCTGTGAATTTAAAAAAAAAGTTCATACCAGCTTATCTATGAACATGTTTTCATCAAATATACAGAAAATGTACTATTAAACTAGCTGTGTTTCTCATCTTAAAATATAGATCTCACAGATAAATAATCTTTAAACTAGCCCTTTAAAGTACATATGCTTAATCATCAAAACTGGCTTGTAAAATGTCTGTGGAGTTCTAATACTCTTCAGAAAAACAAACTGATTCACATCAAACCACTGGCAGAATGTGAGACTTCACAATGGACTGAATCTTTGCTCAAATAATCCACTCAAATGTAAAGAGTGACTGAAAGGTTAGACTCCATTCATACCTGCCATATCTGCCTGTGGCCGCTGGTAGAGCATGGTGAACTCGTCGGGGTAATTCTCCACCCAGTTCCAAAATGCCTGCAGAGTGACAACAGTTGAAGCAGAACAAAAACATGCACACAGATACAACTATTGTGACTGTACAATGACCCCACGAAACCCCTGCTCTCTGGACCACACCCCTGCAAAAACATGAGGGTTTTTACCCATTATAGGAACCTATTGAAACATGTTGAGCCAAGTAATGCTCGTCATGGATTCTGCTTTTGTTTTGCCCTCAGACCCCCCTCAGGAAGGAGCACTAAAATCAAGTTCAAGGACTTCACTTGCTGGTTTAGAAGCACAACAGGGACTTCAGTGAATGGGCCGCGAACAAAGTGGTGAAGACATCGCATTTCTGCAAGTCTGTGTTCTGCAAGGCTGTGCCCTGCTTGTTCTGCAGCTGTCTGATAAACTGCTGGGGCCTCTATGATGCTCCTGATGTTAATACACAACAGTGCTGTTTGATGGTGGGTGTTTTAACAATGGGCTTGCGTTTTGTTGCACATGGTGCAGCGGGCTGACAGTTCACCGTGTTTCACACAGCACAACACTCTCGTTGAGGGTTGTCAGATAAACTGACTGCGCTGCAAAATTTGCAAATGTTCCGGTTCCAAGTTGGCTTGGTTTGTGGAGACAACGAATCACAGGCAGTACTATTGTTGCACCTCAACGTTTTCCCAAAAATAGTGATGTTAAGAAATGCCAACATTAAAATAATGAACTTAACCCAAGCATGATCAATATTTATTTAGGCCTGTCAAAATCAAATTCTAGACATTTGAGAGTTTTAAGAATTGGCACAGACCCTAAATACTACCCAACAGTCAGTTGTAACAGTTATTTAAATGTCAGAGTTTTAAAGTCTGGAAAGAACAAATACCTTTTCTAAACTGTTGATGACTGCTAGCTGGGCAGGCTTCTTCAGAGCTCTGAACTTCAGTACAGTTTCTGAAAGAAAGCAAACAATACAATCAACACAGACCTCAAACACAGGTTCTACCTCCTTTTCAAGGTCTTCAGCAATTATTTTACATCTAACAGATCAGGAATCTTTACGCCAACAACATATGAGGAAGAACTGGCCCGATACAGCCCTAACAACTGATGGGTTTGTTTACCCAATGCTGACCAGCTCTTATAAACAAGACAGTTACATCTAAGGTGTGTGACAGTTGCAGTGGTATTGGGAATGCATGAGTCAGACCACCAGAACCAGTGTTGTTTCTATTCAAGTTCTTGTAAGCCAGTAAGAACATAAGCAGCAGACCTTGCAGAAGCCTCTTCAGTTTGGAGCAGTCCACATTGATGTACTGCATCAACTCTATGTCATGAACATCCACGTTGTCCTCGGAGCACACCGTCAGCTCCTGGAGCCTGAGCAGATGCATGCAAGCACACATGAGTCCTGCTGCACTGGGTGCAGCAAAAAAAAAAAACTAAAACTAAACTAGTCATCATAAAAGTTGATAAAACCACTGATCTAGTGATGTTAGGGCAGATGCAGGCGACTCAGCACAGTATCAACCTTTCTAAGCATAAGTATTGCTGCAAGATGTTTCACCACAATAAATCCCCAATGACACTTCATTACATCACACCATCAGAAGTGTCATGCTAGTTTTGAATGTTAAATGCACCTCCCATTCTGCCACAGTCATTTTAAACATGCAACATCTGCTTGTTAAATCCTTGTTACTATATTTGTATGAGTGGTGTGAATCTAAGATCATGATGAAACTGTCACAGTACAAGCAGTCTTGATGATTTGATAATTATCATTTTGTCCACTAAAGCTTGTATTATGAAAATTGACAACAGTTAAACAGCTTACTTTTCTGGATTCTTCAGAAATTCTAACACGCTCATTAAAATACTCAAAGTGATGAGGTCAGAACATTAGTTTTATTGCAGAGAAATGAAATGAGAGGGGGAGGGTCACTAATATATTAAACTGTCTGGGGCTGTGTTCACTGCTCTACTGTCCAGTTTGACTTCTAATTTCATACTTTATATTTCTGTTTTTCACTTTGCTCACTCTATAACAAGTTAGTTAATACCAATGCAAACTGATCAGCAGTAAATAGCAGACACCCTACTTATAAATGCTGAAGGTTTGTTGATACTTGTTAGTGAGTCCCCTCGGGTTCATGGTCCTTTGAGAGTTTGGACTCTGTTTACTACATGATTCTTTTAAAGTGTGACCTGGGTCGTATGTGACTGTGAGTCCCAAGATGGGTTTTGGTGCCAGTTTTAGTCTAAAGTGTTAGATTTATAAATACATATTTATAATATAAATTTGAATTTACTCTTGACAAATAATTAAGTATTTATAAATCAGTTCCCAAAACATTCAGGCAGCAGCTTTTCCGTTTTACAGTCCCTTTTTTATTAAAATAATCCTGGTAAAGTGGATTCCATCACTCATTTGATGCTATATTCAAATAGGATAAAATGTAATCAAACTCCAACTCTGTTTTCAAACTGCAAAATTAATTACAATTGCTGTTTGGTAAAGGATGCGTTCACACAGCACAGTGAACCCTGATCTTTGCAAGATCCTTAGTGCTGTAGCCTACGTCTTATGTTTCAAAATTCTCTAGTAATTTCTTTAAGTCAGCTTGCCCCTGTGCATTATGGACACAATATTATTAATGTTAAATGTTTATAAAAGAGAAGCATTAATGCTATTTCTTTAAAACAGTAACTGTGCACTTGTGCCCCTAAAAATAGATGTTAGCGTAGAGCCCTGGACTTGCTGACAGACTGGCTCCGGTAAGACAACTACCTGGTGGAGATGCGACTGAAGACAGCGTTGAAGTTGTTGCAGCTCAGAGAGAAGAGCACGGCTGAGGCTGAGGCCCGGAGCTCAGCAGCGTGCTGGTGGCCCTCGCGGTATGTATGGATGAAATGGCAAATCTCTGGCAGCAGCTGTTTGACTAGCATGGTCTCATCTAGGCGCAAGCAGTCCTTAGATTGCTGAGGAGGACAGAGAGGACAAAGACCATCAGGAAAAAAGTCATAGGAACAGTTCCAAAGGATGGTAGATTTGTCGCTGAATGGCGCACTGATGCAAATAATGGCCACAAAAGACTGCACTTTCTCAGTGCCTGTCAGGGGTCCATCAACATCCTACATCACAACAACTTCCTCAACAGTATTCAGTGAAATTGAGTGTTTGTACTGTCAGTCAGCAGTCACCTAAACATTAAATCAAGATAACCATACGTTACTCTCAAGATATATTAACCACAGGTAGCCATGAGAGCTGTCCCCCTAAATGCTGATGATTCAGTTAGAAAGCCCCTC
Organism: Monopterus albus; assembly: GCF_001952655.1. Taxonomy (NCBI): domain Eukaryota; kingdom Metazoa; phylum Chordata; class Actinopteri; order Synbranchiformes; family Synbranchidae; genus Monopterus; species Monopterus albus. The sequence goes on from NW_018128094.1 coordinate 597,113, forward strand.
AGTCGACTCTGTCAGTCCAGTTACTGCAAACCAGGAGAGAGGATTTTAGAGCTACACTGTGACCAGAACACACTCCACACACTTTTACTTTTGAAGTAAAAAATAGAGTATGCCTAAAAATGGAGATTTATCTGCAGTTATGTGAAATTTTAAATGACAAAAGTGGATTGCTCAGTAAAAACTGGTGGGTCCGGCCACTTTAACCATAGCAACAGCACTAACTACTTTGCACTACTGTACATTACCCTAACTCTGGTGACTAAAGCCAGGCAGACGACACTGTGCGAATGTCACTGATCCTGTACCGCGACTTCACTGTTCACACTCAGGGCTCCAGACTGCAAGTGATCATCGCATTTTGCGACCAAATTTATATAAGGTGCGACTGAATTTTTTTCAAAGGCCACAGTGGATGCGACTGCAGAATAAACGGGTTGTGCGAACCATAGCTCTCACTGTAGAAATGTGGACAGACGTAACAATCTACCTGATACTGTCACCGCAATGTTTTTCTGCAGCTCTGTCACTCGCCCCATCTCACAGGGCAGAGACCTCCAATCTATCAAATGTGTCAGTCCACAGTGACTCTGATACAAGCACATCATCTCTGGGCCACTTTTTTACACTTTGTGTCCATTTGAAGTGTAATCTCCACAGACAGCTGATCAATCAGGTAGGTCACCTGTTACCCTGTTTATGTTGGAAACCTTTTACTTGAATCTCTTCTGATGGATCAGGCTCCTGGTGTCACTGTGAGCTTTCTGATTTTACTTCACCCGTCCTTTGTAGCAAGATGGGGAAATAATAAAATTAATAAATCCATACATATAAACACTACTGATTTCTTGCTGATGAGCCTACAAGAAGACTTTTTTGTCCGGTACATTTCTGCTGTCAGTCAGCCTGATCAAGACCATGCTGTCCTCCTGCTGACAGATGGCTGTTCTGACGAGAGACGCTGAATGGAGGTCAAAGTCAGTGTGGACTGAATAGATCAAACGCTTCCATCGTGCATATGCGTTGCTCTCACCTAGTGAGGTCCCAGTTTGATGTTAGTGGCTGAAACCCACTGGCATTAGCAGTCGAGTGAGGGAGCTGAGCTGTGCATGAAGTCCAACACAGACATCGCCAAAGAACAGAAATTCTTCTTCAGAAGAAAAATGGGCTACAAATAGAGATACAACAGCCTAATCATCAACATCAGTGTCCTTATTATCATCATGTTGGCTGCTATAGGCTACAGAGCACTAAAGTGACTACATAAAAAGAGGTGCAAACTTGTTCCAGAAATTTTTTCCATTTCCACTGAATGTTTAAATGGGACCTCCAAGAAGGTGCGTTCACTACAATACCCAAAAAGTTCTATTCAGACAAGGTGGCCGCAACCTCAGATGTCAATCAGAAGAAAAGCAGTGTTACTTCTACCCATTTTAGTTTGTACAGCTGACAAACAGCAGTAATGTGCTGTCTGTATTTCTCCTGCTGCTGTCAATCATGACACCGTTCTGATGGCACATTGTACACTGTGGTGCTGCCAGAGATCAATTAGCCTCATCTGCAGACACTATATACAGACTATAGCCTTGTTTCAATTGATTCTGTCCACAAAATGTGACATCCCGTCTGTGTCATGTTGCTGTCTTTGTACTCGCAGAAGCACGTTTAACTTTGGACCGTGGACCTGCTAAAGCAACTGTGTTAAAGAGAGAAACACACTGGTTTGAACACAGCATCTATGGTAAGTGCAATAATACATGTTAATGTCGAGATGTCCTGATGTCTTTGATTAGATTTTGACAAAGTACAGCCTTGTTATAATTTCAGATTCTGTATTAGCAGACAGACAATAATGCAACACTGGTTTGTAAGAATATAATATCCTTATAAGTCTCGTGACAGAGGTTGCACCAATACTGGCCAGACCACGTGCCATCTAATGACTCGAACAATATTTGGACAAACAGTATTATAGAAATGGGAAAGTACTAGGATCAATTCAGAACCACAGCCTTATGCACTAATACAGAAAGGGACCTGGCCTCCATTTGACACTAAGTGCTAATAACAAAAACCTGGACGGGAAGCTGAGAGCAGTTCCCATCAGATGCTAGACTCCTACCAAACTCCTGCAAATGTAATCTGGGCCTGCTGACTCACAGAGGAACCTCCCAGAGACAAAGAGCTGTGATTGATGGAGGGGTAAGTACATTAACAGAGGTTTGAGTCAGAGTGAGCACAAACACAGCAGCAGAGATACTCAGTTATTTCTGGGTTTGATTTAAAAGAAATGCAGAAAGATGGGAGGAAACAACCAACACCGCAGCATTTCTCAAATCTAAGACGACTAAGAGAGCAGGGTGTCGAGAGGGGGACACTCACCCCGGCCAAGCACTTCTCCAGTGTGTCCAGGATGATGAGCTGGGAGAGGTAGAGGTTCTTCTCAGAAGTTTCTCCAAAAATCCGCTGTGAAGACAACCACAGAACAGACAAGTACATATGACCACATAGCATTAGGAAACCTCAGCACTGATGTTGTCATATTACTGATTAGGATCAATTCCACCTCATTATAGTGTTGCATCTCAATGCACGCTCCTATATTCTCATTTGACAAAACCACTTATTACTGACTGCCTTAACTGACCAAAGCTAAACATTTAAGTTAAGCTTGTTGGTCAGGGAGGGATTGGAGGGACTGGCTTAGAGTTTGTTTTTGGTCAGGTACAGCCAGAGCCTAAGGACAGCTGCCTATACAGTTGCCAAGTTGATGCAACAAGGTTAGCGTGCGTCATGTTGTCAACTGATGTCCTAATGTGGATACCACCTCCTTTGAACAAGCTACTCTACTGGAATTCCTAACATCCTCTAAACTGGATCTGAACTTATCAGAACTTATTTTCTTTTGGAAAGTGTAAATAGTTCCACTCTGTACTTTTGTTTAGGAGGACTGAAAAAAAAATCAGTTTTATCAGATTTTGCATTTTTATACAAAGGTGCAAAGACTTCAGCTCTGAGTAGTGCAACACACGTAAAACTGAACAGCATGAGTTACCAAGTCTGACAATAATAAACAATGGATGAAGAAAAAAAACCCATTCACCATGTTATTGACATTTTTAAGGATGTTGGTGAGGCCACTGATGACAAGGGAGAACTTGTACTTGGAGATGTTGATCAGACATTCCTTGTTGTGCTCTGTGCTGACTTTGGTGTGGGTGTTCTGGTGTACAACTTTAATAGGAAGCTAAAGGAAAAGACACAGAAAGAGGAGAATGACATATAGGACCATAATACAATCAAGATCACCTTATAATGTACTGTGTTTGACAGACTGTATATAAAAGACTGGCTGACAGCTCCCAAAAGTGAAGCCACCAGGAGTCGACTGCCCCCTTGTGGCTGGTTGCAGTATAGGTCATAAACCCCACCCCCTCCATGTCAGTGGATGCTGCATGAGTCAAATTAAAAACTCAAAGTACAAATCAAATTTTGAGTGAGTTTCCTTACAAACTAAAGGAGCATCACCTGCTTGGAATACAACTATTTCTGATGGTTTTGAAAAGGTCTTAATAATTCTGTGATAACTTTCTGGGACCAGTGGTGTGTTATCTGACACAAATGCAGGGGTGACAATATTTTTGGCCATGACTGTATTTCACCCAACAGTCACCCACTGTATCAGGTCAAAAAAACTGGACTTTCGATTGAAAGTCTTAAGACAGGAAGTCAATACACCCCCATATTCCATCATGAATTCAGACTGTCACACCATCACATGCACATTAATACACAATGTAAAACAGGCCATGCCTCTGTTTGCAGTCCAGTGCAGCACAGCGCTATCAGTGAACTCTTTGTTTCACACAGCCAGGCCTAGCCATTCCTCTAAAAGGTCACACATACACTCACTGCCCAGTTTATTAGGCACACCTAGTCTAATCCAAAAGTCCTGGATACAAGTTGGTGTTCAAACTGTTTCAGAGATGTTGGTTCAACTGTACAGTCATTTTGGAGGATGCTGTTGATGTTGAACCATATACTGTTATACCGACATGTGTTTCAAATATTTTGTGTAGTGAAAATAACAGAAATGCAGCACAGTTCAACAGCAACACAAACTGTGTCCTCCAGAATGACCACAAAGTTGAATCAACACCTCCCTGAGCACCATCACCTTCACTGAATTAGTTTTAGCTAGGTTGACAAAATGACAACCGAGTCTATCTTGCCCATATACTGTATGCTATTCACCTCAGCTGAAGGATGCATGTACATTTGTGGCATGCACACTTATCTGACATAAAAGCATGGACTCCTGCCGAGGCCATGAGTGTATATATATAAAGCTTTGAGCTCAAAAACACAAATGTATGTGGCTGAGCTGGGCAATGTAGGCATAATCATAACTGTTTTCATATTATAAAAATTGTGAGAAGCAGTTGAAAGCTCCAGAAAAAGCTAGCAAGTGGACCTTGAGTTGAAAATATAGAGGTTGTGAGCCTACTAGCAGAGATAGGTTTCTTTAAATACTGGGAGCAACATTTGACAAGCTCCATCCGTTATGCATTAGCCATCAGCATTCATGCTTCCCAATATTGCTCAATACTGTCTGGAAAATGCTTAATTATGGTCAGAGAAGGCCGTCCTCAGAGGCTAAGCCCCTCCAAGGTGCAGACTGTATGTTGAGAGAATGCCCGACTGTGGCCAGAACATAACCACATAGATACAGGCTACCTAGAACATGCAGTGGGTTAGCCAGTTAACTTTGGATTTATTCAGGCTAAATCCTCAGTAATCAATGTGCCATAGTAAACCAACGTGTTTCAAAGGACCAACAACTAGGGATGCACAATAAATCGTTCTGTGAGTGTGATTTAGATCCCCGATTTAGATTTCAGTCTCATGTGACAAGGATTCTGCTGTGTTTGCAATAGCAGTAAGATCTCTTGCACCAAACCAAATGCTCCCTTTTCCTTACAAAGCTGCAACCCATTATCATCTCTAGGTGCATTAGAGCAACACATCAAATTGGCAGTGTTTCATTCTTGGTATGGTCTTTACAGCAATTTGATCCAGTGCCTTCATTTATCAGGTAATTTGGTGAATTAGCCAAAAACGGATATTCTGGAAGATTTGAACCACACTGCCCTTCATGATGCACCTCCTCTAATCAGCTCACGGTAGCAGTTTTTTCTTTCACTTTTCCTTCCTAAACGCTTAACACTGATATAAAGGCACTTGGTCAAGATTAGAGAAAAAACTAAATGTGATAATAATAATGTGTTCAACCCTGCAGTACATGTTATATTATCACTTTACTGCATTAACATGGTAAGCACAGCTGTAACATTTAATCAAATAATTAACTAGCTGTACCACAAAAAGAAACTATTTAGATAAATTGGTAATCGTTTTGAGTCATTTCTTAAGAAAAATAAAAACCAAAACTGTCAGGATTCAGCTTCTCCAGTGTGATATGCTGGCTCCTCTCGTCTTTTACTATAATAAACCCAACACTTTGGGGTTTTCGACTGTTGTTTGGATTAAACATCCATTTGGACTGTAGGAAACAGACATTTTTCACTGTTTTCTCACATTTTATAGAAAAAAAAACAATCAAATTAATAATGTAATAAATAAATAAATAAAAATCTGCCAATTAGTTGCAGCCCTAGTGCTAACCATCACAGGTGTGAGCAGAGATATGGATTCATCTGCATGTATAAGGTTGAAATTAAAAATGCTGGACTTGGGCCTGATCCCAATCCTGTGGATCGGACTAGGATACCACTATTATTTAAAGCAGGGGTCCCCAGCTCCTAGCCCATGGATCATTTAATACCGGGCTGAAAGAAAAAAAATTCTGTGGTTAAAATTATAGTTATTTTTGTTTCATTAGTCTTCTGGATCTTATTTTGAAAAACAACTGTTTCCACCCTCACCTCACTATTGCACTTGACTCTGGCACGCCATTTCACACATCAGCGACAAAAGCTAACCCTTGAGAAAAACAAATGAGCCAAAAACAAAAGTCCACTGGAGAGCTTTTTCGGAAGGAACGAGTAAACATTGGGACAGCAGAAGGGTCACAGACTGTCAGCAAAAAGAAAGCTGCATTTAAATGAAAATACCACAATTCCTACCCAAGTTACGGGTTCATCGCAACAGGTGATACACAAGCGCCGCATAAGAGCTCCTGCATAATTTGCGGTGACCGACAAGCTAATGAAGCCATGAAACCCTCAAAAATGCTCCACCACATTGAGACAAAACACCCTGAGTTAAATGACAAGCCCTTGGAATTTTTTGAAAGAAAAAAACCTTAACATGAACGACAAAAACAGTTAATGAAGGCCACCACTTCAACAAACGTGTCTGCGCTGAAAACATCATTCTTAATTACGGAGTAGACTGGATATACGGAACACAATTCGAGTGTCACCGTCTCCCATCACGCCCAGATGGGACCATCTAGTTGGAGGGAAACAAACCCAAGGCTCCCACTGACTCTGCATTACGGTGAGTTGATATTATAGTGTAGATTTATTGTAATTGCCTATTATAAATTGTAATTGTTGCCTTCGGATTACATACTATGAAGTGACAAAGGTTTTGGTTATTGGAACCCCCGTGCCTCTACCCGGTCCGCGGAAAAATTTTCATGCATGAAACCGGTCCGTGGTACAAAAAAGGTTGGGGGCTCCTGATTTAAAGTAACTGACTGGCTCATGAGTCAGTTTAATGGGCTCATCAGTTTTTTTAAGCAGTGGGTGACTTTACATTCCTCAGCTTGTGTCAGGAACACTCATGTCCCTTACTGACATCATTTGGCTATGACAGAGTTGGCAGTGAGGACATAAACAGGAAGTAGGCCACATCTCTGCACTCCTTTCTCTATTCTGGATCTGTATTTCTCATTGTATCTATGAGCAATGCACTGTATTTCACTTCTGTGCATTTCAACTTATTCCTCCAGTTTTCTGCTTGCAGTTATACACTGATCAGCCATAACATGATGACCACCTGCCTAATACTGTTTACATAGGAGTCAATGTGGTAGCTGGTTGACACTCGTGTCATTCTGCATCTCACTGTTCATCTTCTGTGAATCTATTTGCTTCCACAGTTCTACTGTCAGGAAGAGCACAGATGTGTCTACAATTCAGTGAAAACTTATGTAAAAGGAGTGAAACTGTGGTCGTGAGGATGAGTTAGAGAGAATGTTTTAGACCAGTCCAACTGCCTCACTACTCTAGGTGTGATATCACCACTACAGCCCCTGACTCTTTCTCTTCATAGAGACCAATGGACAGTATTTCTCACTTTCAACCATTTTAACAAAGATTCAAATACATTTTAATCTTTTGAAAAGTACAAATGGAAGTTAAAAGTTTAATCTACAGTAGATCAACCTCATCATCAGTGAGCCATGGGCGTCCATGACCCTGTCTCCAGTTCACCATTTGTCCTTCCTTAGACACTGTTGGTAGGTACTAACCACTGCAGACCAACAACACCCACCGTACCTTGGCCAAGAGTGGGAGTTATGTTTTTGCTGCCGTTTGTTTGACTGCTTGCTTATTTGTTAACAGCATAACTCAAAAAGTAATGAATCATTTTCAGTGAATTTTTGTAGAGACAGGTTTTGGCCCACAGAGCAACTGATTACATTTTGGTGCTGATCTGTCACCTAATCTGAATACAGGGTTTTTCTAAAAGATTATTCAACATTGTGAGTGTAGCAGAGGTTGACTGTACATGAGCCCCCGTGTGGTCAAGGTGCACGGCTACACCACTGAGCACTGGTGTGAAGATGAGGGCAGATAAGTGTAGTGTGATTTATGTACATCTATGAAGAACTGCTAGTACACGCTGTTACATTAGTCTGCATGGGACATTTATTTAGCTCTTTGTGGCATGTACTATTTTCTCATGTCAGTGTACTATGTAAAGCTAATCTGTTTACGCTGTGGCTTGTTCATGATGCTAAAGCTAGCTGTTATGTTGCTACAATCTGGGATTTATTCCAGAAAGCAGGTTAGGTTTGTTCAAGGTGAAATGAGGGAAACCCTGGTTTTTCTGTTTCAGAAACTGAGCTCTACTGTATGCAGCAACACCTGGGCAAATCTGATGGCAGAGATTTTGAGCCAGATTCAAAGCTGCTATCATTTTCACCTGTAGGACTGGCATTATGCCACTGCATTACGTTTTGATGTATTTTCAGGCAATGAAGTAACCACTTAGATTGAAAATATGTGGTCAGTCTATCCGAGTAACACTAATTTAGAATTTGTTCCAGTGTTTTCTGAGATGTGAGTGCTCGTTATCTGACCAAGCTAGCACAGTTAGCATGCAGCTGCATCTAGTTCAGAGCAGAGCAGTCTGTCAGCAAGGGTGCCAGTGCTCCAGCTGCACATTATAGCTCTGTTTCTACTGTCGGAACCTAACAATCGCTACAACCCGTGCTTCCATTAACCATTACCCTGCGTAACCTGTCTGGTTGTCGTGGCTGAAGTCGCTGATCATCAGAGGCTTATGGCTGTGGCCAATGTAGGTCATAGGTGTAGCCGCTATACCATCCTACTTTGCTTTTCCAGTGTAATTTTCAGTGTCAGTCTATTTAGAGGAGACACACACTCACAGAAATGTGACATCTTCAAAGCTCTGCCCATGGTCCATTCACTGAAGCCCCTGTTTTAATAGGGCTGCATGATTTGTTCTCTCCCGCAACACTGCGCTGCCTGCCCTGTACACCTAGCGCCAAATAGCAGTGAGGCAGAAATAAATCACTTTGTGGTTATTAGTTAGCGCAGCTTAGTGAGGAAAAGGTAGCATTTAGTTTGATGCAAGCAATCTCACTGCTATTGCAAACACGGCAGAATCATTGTCATATGAGACTGAGATTGCACAGGGATCCAAATAACACTCACAAAACAATTCATCGTTCAGCCCTATGTTTTACCCCTAAACCAACAAGTGAATGTTTGTCACGTCTATCGTTTTTCTTGAATAATTTTTAAACTAATAATGATATCAGCATCATTCCAAATGCCAGCAGTAGGTATTCATGATGAAGCTATCATATTATGAAGGCCAAAGTATCAGGGGAATATTGCTTTTATGGTATTATGGGGAAACAGACTTGCCCCTTGGCAGAGGTCTGCACTCTGAGTGCTGTCTAGTTACTTATTAAAACATCAGAAAATAGTGGGAAAACATCACTTAAAATAATTTAGAACACAAGGTAAGGTCATCACATGTGCAAGCAATGGTACAAACTTCAAATTATTTAATTTACTAGAATACAAGCAGCAGCTAATTATTATATTCGAGAAGCTGAAGGAATGAGATTTGTTGTTTTTAAAATTTCTCTAACAAACTGATTATCAAAACTTTTGCTGATACATTTTCTGTCAATTGACTAATCAATCAGGCTAATTATTGCAGTTCTACTCAATATTAACAAATGTTAAAAGACTGAGACCAGATCCACATCTGACTGACATTTTAATACCAAGCCAGACACCACCATACACCAGGCTGGTGTATCTAGACCAAAAAGTAATGTCCCACACTACCCCACTAATCAAGCACAACCGTTTCCTAAAACACCATAACGTAAGCAAATGAAGTGGACATCAGCAAGTCAGCGCAAGCTCATATTTCTCAAGTGGTCTAGCACTCTATAGCACTGCTTCTGGTAAGCAGCTACAGTCTACCTTCAGTATTTCAGGTTGTTCAATTACTCATTCCCCAGCACATCCAACAATATTAGTTTAAAAAAAAAAAGCTGAAAAAACACTATGCTAAATTCTCATTAACTGACAGTGGTGATGCAGAAAACAAAAACATCATATGTTAGCAGGTCATGAGCTCACCATATCAAATAACTCCTCTACTGTTATTGCTGTAGTTATTTCTCTAGATGATGTTCAGGTAGTTAACAAAGGGAAACATATTTTAGCACCAATAATAAACTGCATGCTTACTGAGAGAGAAACTAAAGGCTTTTGTTGGGCTTAGGGTAGCAATGACCAAGATGTGGGTATAACACCTAAAGCCACTTTTCATCTGACTGCAGTAATCCAAGCTGAGCTGCTAAAACCCCAGCTACAATCCATGATCTGTGGTAACTAATACCAGAAGCAAAGACTTAAGGGACTGGACAAAGCCAAATTACTTTAAAATGGCAAACACTGCTGAATATACTAAACACAGATTGGCTGTCAGATTTCCATTTAAACAGCAAACATACAAACAGACTGGGGTGGCAGAGAGGTCAACATTACCACAATGTGCCTTTTATTGAATGTAACGTTTCTTAAACAGTTTGGCCATTTTTACAACAAATCTTGCTGATTTATCAGAATTAAAAGTTAGCAACTAGTAAGTGTGAATGAGTAGACTGAATGAAGGCATGTCAATGGTAGCTATAAAGAAAAATTCACCTGCCATATGAAGCAGACAACCTGACAGTGGTAATTAGAAGATAGCAGCTATAGCAGACAGAGCAGCATTCCTTACGTCTGTAATTTAATTCGTTCATATAAATGCAGCATGTTAAGCATAGACAGCTAAAAGACCCTTCGGCTCACACAGGTTACCACATCGAAAGAGACACAAAACGACTACAAACGCTGCGTCGTTTGTGGCCGTTTTGTCTCTTTAACTGAGCCGCGGGACTCTGACACAAGAACCCGCAAAGACTTATTAATACAAAGCCTCTGGCCGAGAGGTCACGGACACGCTGGGCCTGTGCCCGGTAGGCCGGTTCGGTTATCCATCCATGGTGCTAACCCAGTCACATCTTATTTGTTTACATTAGACGGCTAGGCCTGCGAATGTTAGCTGCAATGAAAGAACACGTTAGCTATTCACACAGACGCGTGTGTGCAGGCTGCAACATCTCTAACATGTTGTTGTATTGTAAATTGTTTAGCAGTCGACCGGCTCGCTCGGAAACTGAGCGCCTGGACAAAAGGGGGATAAATGTGCTGATAGAAGGTAGAAACGGTGGTGCTAGCTAGAAAGACCTCATCAGTGTTTTACAGTTGGGACAAACAGTACCGACACATTTCATCGAAGAAAATGCTCCTGACGTGAAAACGCTCCGTGCATCCGTTTTTAAAAAGGACCTGTTCTAAACAGACGTGCCGTTTACCGGACTGCTGGGCCCTCAAGACTACCACAGCTTGCTACACCCATCCCCTGAATCAGCCCATCTTACCTGCTCATCAAATCTAGTAATCACGGCCTGGACCCACTCCACGGGTTTGTGAGCCGCCATGACCGGGCGGAGGGACACCGCAGCGCTGTGCTGCTTAATCCGAGGTGTGAGGCCGGAGCTGACACGCTTATTTCTGAATGAAAATCTGCCCTCAAACGATGGAAGAGGAGCACAGGGGCGAGTATTTTTCCCTTTCTGTGGGATTCACCATGCCAGCGCCATGACACACCACCGGAAGTCTTCTTCAGAAAAACTGATGGGAGGTGTTGGAAACAAGTTAAGGGTCAAGTCCGCTGCAGTTGTATAGACCACTTCCTGGTACAATCTTCAACTTGACGACTGTTACTGACGAAATGCTTGTTCACTCAATAAATAACACGAGAGTGGTCAGATGATCACGTTATTTTAAAGTAACTAGAAATTCGGTTTCTGTTTTTTCTGTATTTATAGGTCACTGTGTAGTTTACAGCACTCTACATCTGCTTGCAAGGCTATTAAAACTGTAAAGTGGGCGTTTAAATACCTGGACTCACAGTGATAACCCCACTGTGCGCCGATTAGAGTTTCAGCTCAATTTCAGCACGTTCTTAATGATTTATTTTGAAATATAGTTTGTTTACTTCCGCTACTACTGTAGAAAATTGTCCGATCGTTTGGCGCGCATGCGCCAAGTTAGGTCAGGCCTGTCAGTGTTTTCAGTCCTAAGAATGATTTTATTCTTTTCGTTAATCATTCTAAACGCGTTTATAAATGGAGACGTTTATCAGTCATCATCATTTTGTTATTATAGACCCGTTAGTGTCAGTTTTACTTCAGTCACATGGCACATTGCAGTGAGTAGATTTTAGCAAATGGACAGTATTTTTTGTTGCATTTTCGGAATTTGGGGACATGTTTGACATAATGTAATGCACAAATGGGCCACTGAGAAGCTGGAAGCTCAAATAAACCAGCAGGCAGTGAATCTAGTGCATAAGAGGCAGGGATCCAGCTACAGTCATTGTTATACGAACTTAATTTCTTTAAACCTGAATTTCTGGCCTTTTGGTGGCAGTAGAAAAAGTTGCAAAATACAACACTAACATATTATTGTTTAAAAAGTCACAATGTTGAATGTGTTAGCCAATAGAGACCTATTTACACATCTAGCATACAGAGGGCAACATTAGCAGTTAATTGGTGATGTTCAGTTTCTGTTTGCTCAGTTTTTGGGCAGTCTGGACTCCAGTATGTCTAATATCCTGAGCTCATTGGTTTTACTAGCCACCAAACATCTGTTAGTTTATTCAGTAATTTACAGTCTAATCATATGGTGTCTTTATTTCCAGTACATTTTATCTCGCTTCATGGTAGTTTAAATGCTGTTTATAACCCTATCCCCATGTTGTCAGGGATACACTTAAGAAAACAGCCACATTTAAAAATATGTAAAATAATCAGAGTCAACCTAAAAACAACAACAAATGTAATTGTAAAAAATAAACTCTTGGTCACATCATTACATTCCCAGAAACAACAGTGAAATCTTGACTTGTGTCCTCAGTTCTAGCTACAGCTCTATGGATGTCTGTTCAGTGGGATGCAAAATCAAAATGCAAAGTTTATTTATATAGCACCTTTCTAACCCCAGGTCACAAAGTGCTTCACAGTAAAATAAAAACAAAAGAATAAGCTAAAACAAGAGCAACACATAAATAACAAAAACTGTGTAAAGACATGAACAAAGCAGACAACATCACAATAACAAAGTACACAGACAAACAAATGCTTTAGTCTGTACCAACATAAAACACCTGCCTGACTAAGTTTTAAGAAGTGACTGAAAAACAGCCAGATTGGGAGCAGACCTAATGACTGGTTGTAAGCTATTCCAGTCTTGAAGCCACAACCACAAAGGCCTGATGCCCACTGTGTTTAAATCTGGACATCTAGAAGCAGCTGACTGGATGCCCTTAGAGATCTTCCTGGTGTGTGAACATGCAAGACCTCTGAGATATACAAGGGTGCCAAACCATGCAGCACTTTGAAAACAAATGTTAAAAAAAGTTTTAAATGAATCCTGTCATGAACAGGAAGCCAATAAAGTAAGGCCAAAACAGGGGTTATATGCTCATGTTTACATATATTTGTCAACAGAGGAGCTGTGTTTATCACCTATTAAAGGTGGACAGTGTGCTGCAGGACGGATGGAGAATCATTCCCAGACTAGTGAAAAGAAGAACAGCAGCTCTATACAGTACCAGTGTGATTACTTTGTAAAAAGGATTAACTGAGGTCTGTAACCTAATCACCTGATTATGGTGACTAATATAAAGTCTAATCTATATGACATTGCAAACTACTGTACATAGAAAACTGCATGAGTCTAGTAATATTCTCTGTTTTCCTTTGTGTGCAGACTCCAACCTACACTGAATGTCTCCTACTAACCAGTGCTGTATCAGAGCCTGATGTGTCTTCTTCCTCTGTGCCGTGTAGCTTTGCTGTTAGACACATGTGCACTGACATGTTTCTTCATTACCACATACACTGTCATTTACTCTGTCTTATACAAACCTTCCGACCTGCCACAATTACTAATTAAAGTAGAGTAATCCACCACTTATATCCCCAGCAAATTCACTTTTTCTTTTGATTGACAAAAACTACAGTGATCTGCTCTTTTAGGAAATTATTAAGGCTTTTTTTTTTTTTAGTTTTCTGAACTGCTAAACCACCAAACCCCATTCTCAGAACTGCCAATACTCATTTATCGAAGGCATCATTCTTTTTGCAGGATTCGGATTCAAACCCCAGCTGACCTGGGGCCTTTCTGTGCAGTCTGCATGTTCTCCCTGTGCCTGTGTGGGCTCTTTGGCTTCCTCCCACAGTTCAAAGACATGCAGCTTAGGTTGACTGGCGACTATAGGAGTGAGTGTGGGTGTGTGTGTGTGTGGTTGTCCATCTCTTAGTGTCAGCCCTGTGATAGACTGGCGACCTGTCCAGGGTGGACCCTGCCTCTCACCCAATTTCAGCTGGGATTGCAAAACTCGAAACACATTCTCGCACGCAAACAGTTTGCGCTGATACATGATGGTAACCACAAGTGGCACAGTATATCTTACACACTCCAACTCAAAATTGTTCACAATTGTTGCTAATGGTGTGGACACAAACTGCTTCACTCATTCATACACTGCTGATATGAACGATACTCACATTCCATATGTATGATTGTCTTTTATTTACCATTTGTTTTCAATAACTATCTTAAACTGTCATTAAACCTGGTTTCGACTCCCTTTTATGTCACGTTTTTGTAGATCTATATTTTCAGTAGAAACTAGCAGAAACCTTAGTTGTATCTAAACTATATGTGCCCAACCTTTTCTAATGGTTAATATACACAGTATTAACATCCGTGTGTTAAGATTTGAACACTCCTACCACCACTTAATCCCCATCTCCACAATACAACTCACATGAATGTAACTGAATAATAGCAAGCAACGCAGACACCAGTTTTCATCACAGTGGTCTTAACCATTAATATCTACGGCATCAGAAAAAGATGAAGAAACCAAAATATTTTAAAAATCATTTATTGAACTGAAATAATACAGTTGCAAATCTGTTAAGGCACATTGCTACATCTGCACAGATGAAGACATTCAGGTGTGTTTCAACAAACTTAACTTAAGAGAACAAACTATAATGACATTCAACAGAATCCTTAAGCACTGAAGCCAGGAGAAACAGAATCCTTCTAAAACACATTTCATACCGATACTGTGGGTGTGTATGCTGTCCAGAGAATGAGACATGTCTGAGTCCAAGCTCATGTTGTACTGACTTAAAATATTACAACCAAAAAAAAAAAAAACCTGGTAGAGACCAATCACCTGTTTAGACTTTTTAAACACTTCTGGTCAAATTTGGCTGACTGTGCACAAATCCTCTGGTATGCATCCCAACTGCATCATTTTCTAAGACATCAACATGAATCCATCTGCTGCTCTAAAATGACCAGGCCATCTTTCGTCATCTGAAGGCACCAAGGAACAACAGTTTGTCTGCTCAGCTGGATTTCTTCTGTCTGCCGCTTTGACCAAACATATGCACTCTGGAGAAGGCTTTCTGGAGAAGGCTTTCATTAAAACCAATCAGTCACTACAGGGGGAATGCTGTCATATGATGGGGGGTAATCCTTTGGGTATAGCTACTGTCAGTCCGTCAAAGCCCAGCCACTTTGAGAGCTCATGTCACTTTTGTAGAATGTCTATTCGATAGCATCTGGCCTAGTGGCCACATAGACAAACACCACGATGAGCAGCACCACTACTGCCAGTGTAGGCAGGACTACCGTGGCCACCTGCTTCCGGGCATCCTGCATGGCCTGTTTTCGCTCCTTCTTGTCCTTGGATGTTTCTTTCTTGGGTTTGCCTTTGAGCTGCCTCATGGCGTTTCTGTTTGCTCCACGTCTTCACTGTGCTCACAAGAACCTGACAGACACAAAAACATAGCAGAACCAATTAGCTTTCATGTTGTAGACAGCTGCGCAGTGACTTCCTGGAAACACACTGGAGGTCAGAATTCAACATTTTGATATTCTTTTCCTGAAAACTGACTTATCCTGCAGTATTACCAAACAAATACCAAGAAAAAAAAAAAAACCCCACAGGTGTTGGTGATGCAGGGCCAAGGCTCTTTATCTTTCCTTGCAACAGTGTATCCACCTGCCGTTCAAGGTCAAACTGATGTCCAAAGGGATCTGATGATTACAAATGGGCCCACAGTGAATCCTCGTCTTCTTTAGATATACAGTGTACAATCAGTGGAACATTTAGTGATTTGGGGCCTCAGGCAAACCCAAATATGGGAGCCCCCTTTGCTCTATTTTCACTGATTTTCTAATTAGAATGTTATTGGTATTCAGGATGATGCTGGTGTATTTTTTGCTATTTGAAGTTTCCTTTTAGACAAAAAATATGATAAAAGTATTGTTTGATTTTTAAATGCAAAGACAAGTAAAACAAAGCCTATGGTCAAAACTGGCAGACAAACTTAAGGACAGCAAGGAGTGGTGATGATTGGATGGTATTTTGTACAAATTGTTATTGCCATTAAGGTACCTCTGTCTTCAAAACAGGTGATAAAAAGATGAAGTAGGCTACTAGATAATATTTACATTCTGCAGGTTTTTGTTCTGCTTCCAGGCTCATAGTCACAACTTTTGATACCATAAATCAAGATTTTGCATTGCATAGCAAATCACACAGCAAATAAGAGGAAGCCTTGAAGCCACTCTTTTAGTTGTTAGGAAATAGGGACTTTCTGTGTACATAGGACAAAGTCTGAACATCTGACTTTTTCTTTCCCCCACACCAACACTGGTCCAAAAACCTTGGAGAGCACATGTTTTTCTGGCTTTAGCGCACACAAGTCTTCTCCTAAATCACCTTACAGGTACGGTAGGTTTTTACTTGTTCACTTTGCGTCACAACTTCATATCTATTACAGATGAAAATGTCATCAAAATACAACCTGTAATGCAATGAAGGCGAGTCCCTAAGACAGATTAATGAAGATCACCAATGTCTCCGCATGCCACTGAATGTAATCCAGGTTTTACTGACATGTTAAGAGGAGCTGCAGTTTTGTCTGCTGCTTGCAGCTACAGTATTTGTACTGCAGGTGTCTTTCCTCAGAGTTTATTTTAGCTAAGTAACTAACTATCACAGGAGCAGGATGGATAGACTTTGCAAAGTGAAAAAGTAGCTGTGCACATTTATGCACGTGGCACAATAGTGGTAACGTCTATAACTAAGATTTAGCGCAAATTCAGATAAAGTAATAAAACTGTTTAGAGGCATTTTGTCCCTGCTGTTCCCCACCCCACTCTGCCTTGTATTTATGTCTTGCTCTGAGCCAACACCGCACTTCTTCCACACACCCCTTCCCCCACTTCTTGTTTTCTGATTTGTCTACAATGTTACATCAGTGAATTATCATATTTATGAAACATGACCTAAAACTCAAAAAAATGAGCTGTACGTACAGTATGTTCTAGTATTTCTATGCAGAAGCAACTTGGTTTATACAAGATTCAAGATTTTTTATTTGCCATTTATGCATAAATAGGCAGTCTAGGCATATAGGAATTCTTGTATAGCTCTCCTTTGAAGTCAGGTAAGGAGTCAAAAGCCAGAAAGAACACTTATGTAACTTTTTATTTTAAGACTAAGGGAGACAAACTATTAAAGCACAATACACAAAAATATAATAATAGTATTAGTAATAGTATTTCCCACAGTGAACTTCAAACATCGCATGTAGTAATTCACATGGTGGAATTGGATATATCATTACGCTTGGTGAGGTAGTGAGGGGTTACTACCTTTCCTCTCCTCATTACCATTCGACCACACTTATCCAGTCTGAATGACATTCCAATGTCCTGGCTGTAGATCCTAGTGGTGTGGATCAGCGAGTCAATGTCTCATTCACTCCTCTCATACAACTTTATGTCATCCATGTGGAGGAGGTGTCTGATGGTTGCTCCATTCCCTAGTCGGTATCCGTAACCACTCTTGGTGATGATCTGGCTGAGGGGGTTCAGCCCTATGCAGAACAGCAGCGGGGACAGAGCATCTCCTTGGCAGATACTGCACTTGATGTTGACTTGTGCAATTGGCTTGAAGTTGGTCTCTAGGGTTGTTTTCCACATTCCCATTGAGTTCTTGATGAAGGCTCTTAGAGTCCTGTTGATGTTGTACAGTTCCAAGCATTCCAGGATCCATGTGTGAGGCATTGAGTCATAGGCTTTCTTGTAGATAATCCAGGCAGCACACAGGTTGGCATGCCTGGTCTTGCAGTCTCGAGTGACTATTTTATCAACCAGTAGCCGGTGCTTTGCTCCTCTGGTGTTACTACCAATCCTTTTCTGGGCCCTGCTCATGTATTGAACCATGTGCCTGCTCATCTTATGATGTCTGACATGAGCTTCCATGTTGTACAGACGCAGGTTATTGGGTGGTAGTTGGACGGTACTGCTCCCTTCTGAGGGTCCTTCAGGATCAGGACTGTCCGGCCTTCAGTTAACCACTCAGGGTGGGGTCCATCCATTAGTAGCTGGTTCATTTGTCCCGCCAGGCGCTCATGGAGTGAAGTTAGCTTCTTTAAACAGTAGGTGTGGATCAACAAAGATCCATGAATACATCAGGGAGATGGCCCCGAGTGATGACGTGCTTAGTGAATACCTCAGGAAGCAGAAACCAGAGGAACAAGGGAAGGAAGAGCAGGAACCCTCACGGAAGGACAAACCCCTCCACGGTATGTACCACCGTCAAATATAAGGAGTGGCTGATATCAAAAAAATCCTACCAGTGGCTGGACAAAGCTGGACTGAAAGACAGCACAGAGGTTCACGATGCTAGCAAGCAGGGCATACATGGAACACCATAACCAAGTGGCTGGCATAGTGTATAGAAACATCTGTGCCGAGTACAGGCTAGAAGTCCCAAAGTCAAGATGGGATACACCTCCAAAGGTGGTTGAGAATGACCAAGCTAAGATCCTGTGGGACTTCAAGATACAAACTGACAAACTGGTAATGGCCAACCAACCAGACATAGTAGTGGTGGACAAACAGAGGAAGAAGGCCGTAGTGATAGATGTAGCAATCCCAAGCGATAGCAACATCAGGAAGTGTGACCCCCAAACTGGGAGAGTGGCTCCAACAGATCCCAGGAACAACATCTGAGATCTCTATCCAGAAGAGTGCTGTCCTACGAACAGCTAAGATACTGCACAGGACCCTCAAGTTCCCAGGCCTCTGGTAGAGGACCCGAGCTTGAAGGAAGGAATACAAGACCGCCCCAAAGGGGGGGGATTTATATACATATACACACACACATATGGCAGAGAGACTTCATGGTTTATCTGTCCAATTACGTCTGAACACCTAAATTATAAGGGTGATATCTCTAACACAGGCCTAAACCTACTCACTCTTAAGCTGAGACTTTGTACTTTAATTTAGTATCCATTAATTTATTTCAAACTGAAAGTGCTGAAGCACAGAGCCTGAGGAACAACGTGTAACTCTCTCTGTCATTACTTGAGAGTTGTTAATCAGTGACACTTGGCTTTACGTACACATACAATAGTTGCAGGGTTAGTCCAGTGCAGTCTGAACTGATCCACAGGGTGTTGATAAAGCACCACCTAGTGGCATCAAAAACTCTAGCAGCTACTTCAAACTGTAGGAGGGAACAAGCAGAGGACAGTTTCATCAAAGACAAGGAGGATTAAGCTTGGCTGCAGTTTGCGTTGACTTTCCTTGTGATAGGTGTTACTTAGCAAAGTGCTACATGTGGGCTCTCTTTCTCTCTGCTAATAAACTTTTCCTGTTTGCATTCTCCAGTAATTAGTCCACCAACAGAAAATTAATCAGCAAGTGGTAGCAAACTGAATATCTTGTGGTTTGGGCTGCTGGTCAATCACCATGGACTGTGGGGAATTGTGATAGCATTTTTTTAACCACCTTTTCGCTTTTTTTCTTTGTACAATAGATTTTTTTTAGGAAATAATCTAAAACAACATTTTGTATATAATATTAGTATTTCCATATAATGATAAAACACTTGCTCAGAGATGGTGAACTGCCTCTGAATGATCCATGACTAGCTACAAACACAGAGGCCTGAAAGTATGAATACAGAGCTGACTTGTTAAATCCACCCAGACTTCAAACTTCATCAATGCTACATAACAATGACTTTAATGCACTAATTGTGAAAAGCTGATCATGTGAAGGAAGCTTGCAGTTCACCTGGATTCAGGAAGAGTTTCACTGGGCAAAATGAAGACAAGCATGCCAGCAGCCAGTGTGCTGCTGTGACTGGTTTCTTGGCATCTTTACTTTGTCTGCTGGCTTCCTGCGAACAGTAAGATTGATATGGTTGGGATCAAGTTGTCTTTCTGGCTGTATAGGAGGTTATGTTCCCCAGTTAATATGAAAGTATCTTTCTCTCTGCTAATGCACTTTTCCTGTTTGCATTCTCCAGTAAAGCTCCAGTAATTAGTCCACCAACAGAAAATTAATCAGCAAGTGGTAGCAAACTGAATATCTTGTGGTTTGGGCTGCTGGTCAATCACCATGGACTGTGGGGAATTGCAACCAGCTGTCTGCAGTGGGTTCAGCTCACAGCTAACTGGCTAACGTGTAGCTCGGCCGCCTGTCACCATATGGAAGCACAGTTTCTCTCAGGCCTTAACGTTTCAATAAGATGCTGAGGAAGTTGGTGGACGCTCCTGTATCCGGTGGCTACTCATGTGAGTTAACACGTACTAAGTTTAGGACATGTGAGTTAGCGTTAGAGCACAGACAAACACTGCTGACGGCTCGATAAGTCAGTAAGGACTGAAAGTTATCTTACAGCTGGGGTCAGAGTGGTGACAAGTTAGTTTCGGTCTCCTGCGCTGTTTCTGCCGAGGACAAGTCTTTTCCAGTAGTTAAAAACCTGCTGGTCCCCGCGGTGTTCGACGTGGCAGAGCTGTTGGAAGACCACTGACAGGTTTTCTAATATGAGAGCAAAGACAGTTCCGGCCGTGACCTCCAAAATAAAACGTTAAATGAAGACAATCATAACGTGACATATCACTTATCAGGACAAATTTTATTTGCGGAGCATGCATGGCAATTTCAAATAATCAGCAATAGTAAAATTACGCGGAAAACGTAGGCATACCACTTTCCACATAAGACACACCATCGACTATAGAGACAAAAATTACTAGAGAGAAAAAAAAACTATGACAGAGACACAAACAACTACAGAGACACAGCCTAAGACATAAAAAAGAGACACAAAATGACCGCACAGATTAAAAAAAAAGCCAAAAACAGCCCAAATGACAATCATCAACAGTAGGCTGCAAAATTTAGAAACAGTTCTGCCATTTTTTTTAATGGGTGAAAGTACCTTGAGCTATACTTTCTCAGGGAAGATTTAAGGTTAGCCTACCAAGCTTAATAATTTCTGATAATGAAATAATTTTTACAAGCCGTAGCAG
The DNA here is from genome assembly GCF_001952655.1 of Monopterus albus. Classification (NCBI taxonomy): domain Eukaryota; kingdom Metazoa; phylum Chordata; class Actinopteri; order Synbranchiformes; family Synbranchidae; genus Monopterus; species Monopterus albus. The sequence goes on from NW_018128094.1 coordinate 618,396, forward strand.
TAGCAACCAGAAGTGGAGTAATAGCATCAGACCACCAATCAAAGCTGTGAAATCAACTGAAATACACCCCTTTTTATATAATCAAATAGCCTATTAAAAACAAACTTAACAGAAACATAACCAATGGTAATATCTACCAAAAACCACAGAAATGACCTCTGGGAAAAATAAATTTGAATTGTATTTTGAGTTTTTAGTTTGGCTCATGTCCCATCCACTAACATGGAGGAGGAGGGATTTATGACCTATACTGCACCAGCTACCAAGTGGGCTTCACTTCTGGGAGATGTTAGCCTATCCATCATTTTTACAGCCAGTGGTCCATGCGATGATGAGACTAAGAGTCATGCTCAGTATGTTTGTCTTTGTTGACCTTGATGACATTCTTATCTTCTTCAAGAACTAAACAAGCACATTCAGCCTGTGCATTTGGTTCTCTGCAGGATCGCAGCGAAATTGTGAACATTATGCTTCTGCAGGCAGCTTCTTAAAATCTGCCACTGTCTATAGACAATTAAATGTTTGTGCTCACCTCTTTAAAGTATAAGGTTGGTGATATTCTGTATTTTTTATTGTTAAAAACATCCCCTGTGCAGAGTTTCACTACTGTCAAGGTTGGTGTCTGATGGTATGTTTTGATGCCTCTCTTCACCAAGAATCAGGCATCACAAACAAAGCTTCATTACATTACATCACATCACATCACATCACATCACATCACATCCTGACAGAGACAGTGGCATATGGCTGGAGCTGCTGCTTGTCAGAGGCCTATGGGTGGAGCCACTTGACCTCACAATGCATGTGGGTGGAGGCACAGGAGGTCACAGACTTATGGCTGTAGCTGATGTCAGATGTGTATGCCTGGAGCCGCTGGTTGTCAGAGGTGTATGGCAGGAAAGACAGGTCATCAGAGGCATATGGGTGTATCCATTGGTCCTCAGAGGCAAATGGCTGCAGCCGCTGGATATTAGAGGCTCATGGCTGGAGCCCCGCATATAGCTGGAGAAGCTGATCATCAGACCAGGATGGCTAGGGCTGCTGGTAGTCAGAAATTGATTGCTGATCATCAAAGGCATATGGTTGTAGCAACTGGAGACTTATGGGTGTAGATGCTGGTCTTGGGAGGCATATGTGTTATGGTTTGTGGTCTGGCTTCCTGTTTTTATTTTGGTTAGACTTCATGTTCTATATCACCTCACTTGCAGCTTTACTCTAGTCACAATCACCATTTATTGTTTCCACCTGTTGATCATTATCCACTGGTGTTCTCCCTATATATGCGCCTCCCTTCCTGCAATCTGGTTGCTGGTTCGTTTTGTTTCCACGCCTTGTTGCTCCTGTTTTTGTGTCTGCTCACCACACCCTGCCTATTCTTGCTGCTCAGTAAGTTTCTCGGGATTTGTTTGCCACTTAGAAAACTCTGGGACTCTTTCTCTTGCCTCGCCTATGGAGTCTGCAATAACTCGCCGTCTTGGACTTTGGTTTATTCTTTTAGTTTTGTGTATTTTCAGTTGAGGATATAACTCCCCGACTTTACTGTTTAATTGTAGTTTTCTGTGAAAGTCTGTGTTTATTTGTCAGGTCAAGCCCCTTAGTAGTAGTTCTTGTTTTTGTTTCGTATTGGCTTTATTAAAATTGACTAAATACTGTACCTCAGTCTGTGTTTGGCTTTGGGCCGCTCTAAGCCTGAACTTAACAATATGGCTGCAACCACTGGATGTCAGAGGATCATGGCTGGAGCCACTGGTCCACTCTTGATCTGGATGTGATTCTTCTCTCTAAAAGACAAATGATGTACATTGAGAGAGACATTAGGAAATAATTTCATCACCCATAAACATTTACTTGTATAAATATTATGATATAAATTCAGGATGAAGGTTAATAACCTTTTTAACGGAGATGGTTCACAGTGCCGCTGTCTCCTTCTCTCGCAACATTTTTGCTCCTCTGCACTCCTCTCTCTCTAAAAAACGGATGACAAAGGCAATAACAGTTAATAATCTCAGCAATGACAGCAAAGCATGATCTATTGATTTAGTATAGGAATTTTAATATAAAGTGTGCATATACCTTTTTTGATGAATTCATGGCATGTCCTGGTCTTTTCTCCCTTAAAGACAAACAGCTGATGGGGGAGGAAACAGTTCATACTTTTAGCTGCTGGTTATACTTTCTACACCATGAACACAGAATATTGAACTCTGAGATGCTATGTAAAATAAAGAAGGTGCAGAATGGGCCAGTGCAAGAGGCACTGAAATTACTGACCTGTAGTGCAGTCATGATGAGCAAACTGTATACAAATGTACGAATCTACCCCTCAGCCAACCACATCCTTCATATGGTGTAGCGTGTGGGCCCCGGTGCAGGACACTACCAGGGGCCTCACTAGCCCAGCCAGACGCTCAGGCTAGCTCTGAGGAGTAAAAATAATTCATTGTGTTCATCTGCCAGATGCTGGACAAACACAGTTATATGTTCAAGGTGTCCCTTCAGCCTTCAACTCCACCAATGTCAGTACTGAAGGGAACAACCAGAAGCTGCAGCAGATTAAACCTCAAAGAGCTTGGAGCCCGCAGGTCCTCCTGAAACTGCTAGGTGTCCTGGTTTGCTCATGAGAACACCTGGGCCATGCCTTCACACTCTGTCACTGATTAACAAGAAGTGACACAGCACTGACATGAGGACTTGTCCCTCTGCACTGTAGTCAGTCACTCTCCAGCGGTTTGTCAGCTCACTGTTGTCAGAGCGGTAGACTGGGGAGATGACTCTGGTCACAGTGCTGCTGCCAACCTGCAGGAGTTGCACATGGTTTCTGCGGTCAGCCTTCAGGGCTCCCAGCTCCGTCTTCTCAGGGAGAACTGGAGTGAAAATATTTGCAGGAGCCGAGCCGGAGCCTGAAGTGGGCACCATCATGCCTGGTGGTGCAGCCGTCAGAGGTGAGGGTGTGGTGTTCTCCCACTCCTGCTGCATGGAGTTGAAGGGTGACTCCAACAGAAAGGAGGTGAGGTCCCTGCCAATGAATGAAAGGGAAGTCTTTGGAGCCTGTGACGAGGTTGTGGTACAGGCTCAGGATGGTGTCCCACATGGATTCGATGTCGCTGATGCTCAGAGGACGGTTCCTCAGGTTGGTGACAATTAGCTGAACAACTTGTTCTGGTGGAGGCAGGTCAGCTGAATGGACAAAACCAACAGGAGAATATTAGTTCCCTTTGTCAGGTTGACAGCACTTGACTGAATAAAGACTAAATGAACAGATAAAAATAGTTGCATATACATTTTTACACTTAGTAAACACTGAACACTGACAGTGTTAGATGTTGGTTCTTGTTGCAAGTGACATACAGTATAAATGGAAAAACTATCATGTTCTGGGTTTCATCTGTTTCTTGTGCTTACAATTTTGCTCTCCTTGCACTCTCTCTCTCTCTCTCTCCACTACTCTAGGCAATCATTCAGCTCACACCATTGAAGAAGAGAAGTGAAGCTGCAGTTACCTGTTGCTGGCTCACCTATCCATAGCTACACCAGTAATGAAGAAAGGTAAAGTTGTATCCACCTGTTGTCTGCTCACTTGTCCATGCCTAGATGACAGGGCAGGGTTATTCAGTGTATTCTGTTACAGTGCAGTTGCATTTGTGTGTGTATGTGTATAAAAATAAAACAAAGACTAGCTATGGTCTCCCAAACATTCTTCACTCAGGAAATGTTACATTCATGTCAGAAGTGGGATCTCTGAGGAAAATGACATTACTCCGGGAGACTGACGAACTTGTCTCCCAGCTGGAAGAAGAGGTAACACTACAATCCAGAGCAAAAAGCCAGACAGCCACTTCAAGCTTGCTAGCTACTCTGCTCTCAGTGAGAGCCACCAGAATCGGCACATCGGAGATGACATCAGAGGCAGCTGCTGGAGGCCTTTGTGAACATCTTTGCGGCCACAGATGAAGACTGCATGCACACTAGCCTGGAGCAGCACAACACTGATGCACCCCACATCTGCCTCTGACCGCGGTGCCTACCTCTCACCACACAAGCTACAATGGAACAGAAGATTAGAGAGATGACAGGAGTGGGCACCATCAAGCCACCCAACAGCCCGTGGCTGGCACCTGTTATGGTCCAGAATACAGTCAGTACCTGGAGGCCATGTGTCAACTACTGCAGCCTTAACAAGGTTACTCAAAGATTCTTATCTGCTGCCTTGCATCGATGACGCCCTGGACTATATCACTAGGTCCCACTGGGTTAGTTCCCCTGATTAGCACAGCAGCTACTGGCAGATGGAGTTCATGCTAGATGCACAGCCCAAGACTGCCTTCTCCATTGGCTAAGGATGTAGTAGTTGCCTTTTGGCTTCTGCAAAACCTTGACACTGGAAGCCAGCCACTGGGCCCCGACCCCCCTTCACACCAAGGAGCTACCAGGACAAGCCCAGCTGGCTCCTCCTCGAACGCCTGTGAGACTATGGCTGGTTACTGGGGACAGTAGCCAGTTAGGTGGAGTCAGAGTACATTTGGAAAGGCAGAGAAGGACTTGGTGGGGTAATTCCCGGGGCAGTGTCTATATAGTTTATTTGGGGGGGGGGGTCTGTTACTGTGTGGTTGCATGTGTGTGGAAATAAAATGGAAAAAAAGGCAAGCTTTGGTCTCCTGACCCTTCTTACTCCAGCAAACACTACAGTGGCTTATAACAAAAGTGTTGTTTTTTTTCTCATATTTACAAGCACATATTGATTGCTGTGCTGTAAGGTTTCAGAGAAATGATCAACTCCATGTCCAGGTCATCCCTTGTCACATTCAACACCAATGTTGTAGCTTAAATATCAAACTATTGTTCAAGCCATGGTTGCCTCACATTGCCTTTCTCACAATAATGATGTGCATAACTGCTCAGAAATGTGCTGTCATCTTTCATTAAAACTAATTAGTCACATATTTCATTTAAATGCTGAAGCTCTGATATCTGAGTTATACCTAAAGAGAACTGCATGTCATTACTTTTTCACACTGGCCACTGTGTGTAACTTAATCAGCCAGCATTAAATCCCTTGCATTCACCACACAAACATCTGGACATCACCTGCACATCTGTCAAGTTTGTGACTGATCACACCATTTAGTGTATATCATGTTCAGAGCACTAAATAGACTAGCGGTTTAAACACATCACTACACAGATTCCGAAGCCACAGGAGATAGTCTATTTTTATTTTATTGATTATAATGCTCAATAGCATTTCAAAATTCTAAAGGTTTTATGCTAACCTGTTTAACCTAACAAAGCGACAGCTTATTCATAAATGCTTTAATCTGGCGAACACAGTAACTGATAGCATTAGAGAGAGAAGCAATTTCCTTTTGAAATAAAGTGAATTATCCTATTCTTTGTTGAAAAACACATTTTCAATAGGAGTAGTACTTGGGTGGGGACCACCTCTGAATAACATTAGTATGCTAGAGGGGATGACACCAAACACAGCAAAGTCTTTGGGAGTAACTGGGATCTTATGACAAAAATTCCTGATAAAGAGCAATCCTTGATCATTGAAAAAAAATGACTTTGAAGCACATTAAGCCAATGGTAAAAATATATATATATATATATCTGTTCTTATACAAAATGTACTGGTTATTCCATATGAGTGTGTGGTGAAAAATTGTGCATGTAAATTGTGGACCAGGCACCAAACATTGCTTAGCTTTACAGGAATTTTGTCTATACTAAATCTGATGTAAAATTGAACGCAAGACATCACCAAGTTGAAGTTATTTTTAAGAATAGAAACACCTGCTACCTCATGTGTACCATGCAAAAACCACAAACTGTTACCCCACTGAGATCTCCAAAAATTAAATTCATCAGATATAGAGTGCATTTCCTGAAAAAAAGTCTAGATCAGTTCTAAATTGCTTGGCAAATAAAACAGCTTTCCTTTTCAAAGAATTTTTAAACCCCTGGCATCAAGTGTCATGAACAATATAGGTTGATGCCTAAAACAGAGTACAAGTGCTGTAAACCCCCCAAAAAAGACTTTCTGCAATTATTTAGGATGAGTGAACATATCACTGCAGCTGCTGAGGTCAGAGACCAATAACTGAAGGCATTTGTTGTCAGACGTGTCTGGCTATAGCTGCTGATCAGAGGCTTGTGGTTCTCTCATTGGGCTAGGACCCAAAAATGCAGACCATGACAAGGAAGAGAGTTTAGAAATGTTTAATCAAGATAGGTGTACAAGGTTCCAAAATGACAGATGGGAATGAGTCTTGGCCATGAGCACGCAGGTGAGTCAGGCAGACAGATGTGGGGCCTGTGCCACCAGGGACTCAGCAGTGCACAGTTGAGGGGAGCCGACAAGGCGAGGATGGTCTAGGGAGCTGGCTAGACATTTCAGACAGGCAGCGTCACGCTGGTTGGCCAGGAAACCTCAGCGGTGGATGCTGATACAGGACTTGTGACCAGGTGCTGAGTAGGTAAGAAAAATAAAATAAAATAAAAAAAACCTGACAGGAAGGCAATAACAGTTAAAAATCTCAGAAATGACAGCAAAGCATGATCTACTGATTAGTATAAGAATTTTGATAATCATATAAAGTGTGCATTTACCTTTATGTTTTTATATAAAGGTGCCCTCACATGTGGGCCCTGGTGGACATGTGGACACTACCAGCGGCCGCACTAGCCAGGCCAGATGCTCAGGCTTGCTCTGAGGAGTAAAAAATAATCCACTGTGTTCATCTGCCAGACGCTGGCCAAACTGTCAGGGCCGCTCGGCGGCCGCTGCCTCTCCTCTGTTTTTTTCTCCTTTACCCTCTTTATCATGGTGGCTCTGT